>NC_138291.1:179615000-179640000 GCF_965601325.2 Salmo salar | reverse complement strand
CCCCAGATTAAACATCTAACCCTTTAGAACCCTCAGATTAAACATCTAACCCTTTAGAACCATCAGATTAAACATCTAACCCTTTTAGAACCCTCAGATTAAACATCTAACCCTTTAGAACCATCAGATTAAACATCTAACCCTTTAGAACCCTCAGATTAAACATCTAACCCTTTAGAACCCTCAGATTAAACATCTAACCCTTTAGAACTATCAGACTAAACATCTAACCCTTTAGAACCCTCAGATTAAACATCTAACCCTTTAGAACCCTCAGATTAAACATCTAACCCTTTAGAACTATCAGACTAAACATCTAACCCTTTAGAACCCTCAGATTAAACATCTAACCCTTTAGAACCCTCAGATTAAACATCTAACCCTTTAGAACCATCAGATTAAACATCTAACCCTTTGGAACCCTCAGATTAAACATCTAACCCTTTGGAACCCCTCAGATTAAACATCTAACCCTTTAGAACCATCAGATTAAACATCTAACCCTTTAGAACCATCAGATTAAACATCTAACCCTTTAGAACCATCAGATTAAACATCTAACCCTTTAGAACCCTCAGATTAAACATCTAACCCTTTAGAGCCATCAGATTAAACATCTAACCCTTTAGAACCATCAAACTAAACATCTAACCCTTTAGAACCATCAGATTAAACATCTAACCCTTTAGAACCCTCAGATTAAACATCTAACCCTTTAGAACCATCAGATTAAACATCTAACCCTTTAGAACCATCAGATTAAACATCTAACCCTTTAGAACCCTCAGATTAAACATCTAACCCTTTAGAGCCATCAGATTAAACATCTAACCCTTTAGAACCATCAGATTAAACATCTAACCCTTTAGAACCCTCAGATTAAACATCTAACCCTTTAGAGCCATCAGATTAAACATCTAACCCTTTAGAACCCTCAAATTAAACATCTAACCCTTTAGAACCATCAGATTAAACATCTAACCCTTTAGAACCCTCAGATTAAACATCTAACCCTTTAGAGCCATCAGATTAAACATCTAACCCTTTAGAACCATCAGATTAAACATCTAACCCTTTAGAACCATCAGATTAAACATCTAACCCTTTAGAACCCTCAGATTAAACATCTAACCCTTTAGAGCCATCAGATTAAACATCTAACCCTTTAGAACCATCAGATTAAACATCTAACCCTTTAGAACCATCAGATTAAACATCTAACCCTTTAGAACCCTCAGATTAAACATCTAACCCTTTAGAACCATCAGATTAAACATCTAACCCTTTAGAACCATCAGATTAAACATCTAACCCTTTAGAACCCTCAGATTAAACATCTAACCCTTTAGAGCCATCAGATTAAACATCTAACCCTTTAGAACCATCAGATTAAACATCTAACCCTTTAGAACCCTCAGATTAAACATCTAACCCTTTAGAGCCATCAGATTAAACATCTAACCCTTTAGAACCCTCAGATTAAACATCTAACCCTTTAGAACCATCAGATTAAACATCTAACCCTTTAGAACCCTCAGATTAAACATCTAACCCTTTAGAGCCATCAGATTAAACATCTAACCCTTTAGAACCATCAGATTAAACATCTAACCCTTTAGAACCATCAGATTAAACATCTAACCCTTTAGAACCCTCAGATTAAACATCTAACCCTTTAGAACCATCAGATTAAACATCTAACCCTTTAGAACCCTCAGATTAAACATCTAACCCTTTAGAGCCATCAGATTAAACATCTAACCCTTTAGAACCATCAGATTAAACATCTAACCCTTTAGAACCATCAGATTAAACATCTAACCCTTTAGAACCCTCAGATTAAACATCTAACCCTTTAGAACCATCAGATTAAACATCTAACCCTTTAGAACCATCAGATTAAACATCTAACCCTTTAGAACCCTCAGATTAAACATCTAACCCTTTAGAGCCATCAGATTAAACATCTAACCCTTTAGAACCATCAGATTAAACATCTAACCCTTTAGAACCCTCAGATTAAACATCTAACCCTTTAGAGCCATCAGATTAAACATCTAACCCTTTAGAACCCTCAGATTAAACATCTAACCCTTTAGAACCATCAGATTAAACATCTAACCCTTTAGAACCCTCAGATTAAACATCTAACCCTTTAGAGCCATCAGATTAAACATCTAACCCTTTAGAACCATCAGATTAAACATCTAACCCTTTAGAACCATCAGATTAAACATCTAACCCTTTAGAACCCTCAGATTAAACATCTAACCCTTTAGAACCATCAGATTAAACATCTAACCCTTTAGAACCCTCAGATTAAACATCTAACCCTTTAGAACCATCAGATTAAACATCTAACCCTTTAGAGCCATCAGATTAAACATCTAACCCTTTGGAACCCTCAGATTAAACATCTAACCATCTAGAAAGAAGAGCAGTAAAAGGCAGTAAGAGTGAGATGGTACGAAGGAATACCAAGACTAAGATGATCAATTGACGCAACGAGACAAGGAGACACCGAAAGTGACTGAAAGACAGAAAGAAGCAGGAGAACAGAACAAGAAGAGGGAAGTGGAGAGGAGGTGGAGAAGCGGATTAGAAAAGAAGGAGATAAGGAAAGGAAGAGAGGATACTCACCAGCCGGTCGTGAGGGTGGGTGCCGCAGTAACTGCTGCTCTGGGGTCCGTGGGAGGAGTTACCCAGCATGCCGCTGTAACCAGGCTGGTTCATACCGCTGGAGGAGCTCCACGGGTCAGCACTGTGGTGACCGTCTAGAGGAGGAAGAGAGGGGCGCATGAGGGTACAATCCTGGAGTATAGACTTACCATCACAACATACCCTGCTATCTGGATACACAATGTTAACAACAGGCCCATCCCTGCTCCGGTGCCACACAGCTCTTGTGTTATTCCATGATAGTTTGCCTCTCATTGTGTCATTGTGGATCAGTGTAACAGGTCAGAAAAAAGCTGTCCCCATCATCATCCATCTATATTTAAAGACCAAAGGGAGCATGTATGAGGTTGGTTAAAGTATAATCATTCTATTAAGGAGGAATAGAGTTGTTGAAGAGAAATGCTCCAGTTTACCTGACATGAAGAAGGAACTGGGAAACCCTCCGGTGGGGGGTTTGGAGGAGGGGTACACCGGTGAGTCCCTGTTGTAGTCAGCCGTGCTGGCAGACGGGGCATATACCTGGAGAGAGAGAGAGAGGGAGAGAGAGAGAGAGATACAGAGAGAGAGAGAGATACAGAGAGAGAGAGAGAGAGAGAGATACAGAGAGAGAGATACAGAGAGAGAGAGGAGAGAGAGAGAGAGAGAGGAGAGAGAGAGAGAGAGAGAAGTTAGACACCTTACAGTTTACATGCGGAGAGACAGAGAGACGGGGTCAGACGGGACACCTTACAACAAGTTGCAATGTCATTGGCTTAGATAACAAGTAGACCAAACAATGAGCACCTGAGGTTCATAGATAGCAAGATCTGATATCTCATGTCTGATAGCAAACATTCATCGTACGTTAAGATCCACAGGGTGAATATCTGGAACAACGAGCAGTCTGAAGTCATCAACAGAGTCTGAGTTTTACTTAAGGTCTCATCATGGAGCTAGACACATTAGATATGACATGCCTCAGAACAACACCCACCAACCACTGCTTTGCGATGTTTGAGTGATGAGAATATAAGTGTGTGTGTGTGTCTGTGTGTGTGTGTGTGTGTGTGTGGTGTGTGTGTGTGTGTGTGTGTGATGAGAATGCAGAAATGAGGAAAATACACAGAAACGTGCTAGTTACAGCAGGAAACAGCCTTCCCAGGCAACTTGGCCTAGCTATCTCTGAGTGTGTGTGTGTGTGTGTGTGTGTGTGTGTGTGTGTGTGTGTGTGTGTGTGTGTGTGTGTGTGTGTGTGTGTGTGTGTGTGTGTGTGTTGTGTGTGTGTGTGTGTGTGTGTGTTGTGTGTGTTGTGTGTGTGTGTGTGTGTGTGTTGTGTGTGTGTTGTGTGTGCGTGTGTGGTGTGTGTGTGTGTGTGTGTTGGGAATAGAGTTGACGGAAGCAGAGAAGCCAGATCGGAAGCTCGGAGGCTCTCAGGACATCATATCATTCGTGTGTGTGTGTGTGTGTGTGTGTGTGTGTGTGTGTGTGTGTGTGTGTGTGTGTGTGTGTGTGTGTGTGTGTGTGTGTGTGTGTGTGACATCTTAGCCATGGCAGCTGGTGCTGAGACCAGAGATTTGCGTCAGACAGACAGCTAGCCAGCGTCATGCTAACTAGGCTCGCACGCTAACGGGACACCCCCCCCCCCCCCCCCCGCCGCCCCGAGGCAGAGCAGACTACCCAACACAACTCGGTTACTATGGTAAAACCAGCTCTATTAGGTCCAGAGAACAAGTTAACCTTCTGAAAAATATAAAGAAAATATTTCACATGTATTCTTTTATAACAACAGGACAAAAACATCATACTCCCTGACCGTTTTGAAGAATAAAACTTGTTCGTCTGAGTGAAAAAGTGAAACAAAAATTACTCCAAAATACTAGATCATACTTGTTCCAAGCCACATAATCTGTTTTCTATAATATAACGGAGTCTGGGAGCAAAACACAAATCACAAAACCACAATACAAATTTGTTGTATTGTGGAAATAGCCTCTTTACACTGGCAAAGAATTGTAGAATTGAGTGCACTGCACAGACAGCTGGGATGCTTAGTTCCCATGAAGCAGAGCGGTGTCCGTCCGTGTGCCTGCCTGCCTGCCTGCCTGCCTGCCTGCCTGCCTGCCTGCCTGCCTGTCTGTCTGTCTGTCTGTCTGTCTGTCTGTCTGTCTGTCTGTCTGTCTGTCTGTCTGTCTGTCTGTCTGTCTGTCTGTCTGTCTGTCTGTCTGTCTGTCTGTCTGTCTGTCTGTCTGTCTGCCTGCCTGCCTGCCTGCCTGCCTGCCTGCCTGCCTGTCTGTCTGCGTGTGTTCAGGCCTGGGAATGCTATTAGTCTCTAGTCTGTCTATGAGGGGATACTTTAGGAATATTTTCCTCTCTTCCCACTGGAGACCCAAACGGCTTTGCTCCGCTCTGATCATAAAACCACATTCATGGAGACGCTGATTGACACACACAGGGACGGACACACACACACACACACACACACACACACACACACACACACACACACACACACACACACACACACACACACACACACACACACACACACACACACACACACACACACACACACACACACACACACACACACACACACACACACACACAGGGACGAACAGACACGCAGAGACACACCACCATGCATGCATACAAACACTCGTGATCACACACACGTGCGCACACACACATTCTTAAGTACACACAATCGCACTCAGACACAAAGGCATGTGACCAACATATGAAGTTAAAAACTGATGTTCCATGCAGACGTGGTTTTCCAGCGAGTCTGAGTTTTCAGACAGTTCTTTAGACATGGCTGGGGCTGGGGATTAGGGGTTAGGGCTGGGGGTTAGGGGTTAGGGCTGGGGGTTAGGGCTGGGGGTTAGGGGTTAGGGCTGGGGGTTAGGGGTTAGGGCTGGGGGTTAGGGCTGGGGGTTAGGGGTTAGGGCTGGGGGTTAGGGCTGGGGGTTAGGGCTGGGGGTTAGGGCTGGGGGTTAGGGTTAGGGGTGGGGGTTAGGGTTAGGGGTTAGGGGTTAGGGTTAGGGGTTAGGGGTTAGGGCTGGGGGTTAGGTTTAGGGGTTAGGGGTTAGGGGTTAGGGGTTAGGGCTGGGGGTTAGGGTTAGGGGTTAGGGGTTAGGGTTAGGGCTGGGGGTTAGGGGTTAGGGCTGGGGGTTAGGGGTTAGGGCTGGGGGTTAGGGCTGGGGCTGGGGGTTAGGGTTAGGGGTTAGGGCTGGGGGTTAGGGTTAGGGGTTAGGGGTTAGGGGTTAGGGCTGGGGGTTAGGGTTAGGGGTTAGGGGTTAGGGTTAGGGCTGGGGGTTAGGGGTTAGGGCTGGGGGTTAGGGTTAGGGCTGGGGGTTAGGGCTGGGGGTTAGGGTTGTGGGTTGGGGTTATGGTTAGGGCTGGGGGTTAGGGTTAGGGTTAGGGGTTAGGGTTAGGGCTGGGGGTTAGGGCTGGGGTTAGGGCTGGGGGTTGGGGCTGGGGTTAGGGCTGGGGGTTAGGGCTGGGGGTTAGGGCTGGGGCTGGGGGTTAGGGCTGGGGGTTAGGGTTAGGGCTGGGGGTTAGGGTTAGGGCTGGGGGTTAGGGTTAGGGCTGGGGGTTAGGGCTGGGGGTTAGGGTTAGGGGTTAGGGCTGGGGTTAGGGTTAGGGCTGGGGTTAGGGGTTAGGGCTGGGGGTTAGGGCTGGGGCTGGGGGTTAGGGCTGGGGGTTAGGGCTGGGGCTGGGGGTTAGGGCTGGGGGTTAGGGCTGGGGGTTAGGGCTGGGGCTGGGGGTTAGGGCTGGGGGTTAGGGCTGGGGGTTAGGGCTGGGGCTGGGGGTTAGGGCTGGGGGTTAGGGCTGGGATATGTGGTGAGAGTTAGACAGAGGGCTCTCAGGAAGTATGACGTGTTACTGTGGGTGTTTTTCAATATGCTCCGAGCATCAAATCAAAGTGAAACGGAGCACAGAAGGCATTTCTCAGATGCATCTATTCAAGCTTCACCAAAAGTAAACACAGAAATATGATGAAACCACGTAAATAAAAAAAAACAACAACGCAAAATTTATAAAAATCGATGGCGACCATTATTTGGGCTAAAACGACAGAACATAAACTCCGCCTTCAAATGTGACTTTGATAGAACACAGAGGGTTTGGCAGATGGCCAGGAGAACTCTACCTGCCCCAATGCGGTAGTAGTAGTGCCAACTGTAAAGTTTGGTGGTGGAGGAATAATGGTCTGGGGCTGTTTTTCATGGTTCGGGCCCTTTAGTTCCAGTGAAGGGAAATCTTAACGCTACAGCACACAATGACATTATAGACGATTCTGTGCTTCCAACATTGTGGCAACAGTTTGGGGAAGGCCCTTTCCTGTTTCAGCATGACAATGCCCCCCCCCCCCCGTGTACAAAGAGAGGTTTATACAGAAATGGTTTGTCGAGTTCGGTGTGGAAGGACTTGACTGGCCTGCACAGAGGCCTGACCCCATCTAACACCTTTGGGATGAATTGGAACGCCGACTGCGAGCCAGGTCTAATCGCCCAACATCATTGCCCGACCTCACTAATGCTCTTGTGGCTGAATGGAAGCAAGTCCCCTCAGCAATGTTCCAACATCTAGTGTAAAACCTTCCCAGAAGAGTGGAGGCTGTTATAGCAGCAAATGGGGGGGGGGGACCAACTCCATATTAATGCCCATGATTTTGGAATGAGATGTTTGACGAGCAGGTGTCCACATACTTTTGGTCATGTAGTGTATTTATTTTACTGTCGTAGCTAACGTGTATACTGCTGTGTCGTCACAGTACATGGACACACACAGGCTTTATTCAAGGTCAGTGGAAGGTCATTAGTAAAAACAGAAAAAAAAATAATGGCCCTAGCTAACTGCCCTGCGGTACACCACACTCAACTGAATTTGCATTAGAGAGGCTTCCATTAAAGAAACCCCTCTGTGTTCTATTAGATAGGTAACTCTCTACCCACGATAAGCTCCCTTTTGCTAGTAGACAAGAAGGGTCATTATCTATGCATTATCTATGCTGATGTTCTACGTTAACGTTATGCTAAAGTATGTTGCAAGCAAATGTATATAATTTTAAACACAAGTTGCCTAGCTAGCTAGCTACTTTCGTTAACCGCATTTCTTTGTCGCTAAATACTGTAGTACAAAACAGAAACGGATTAACAGTCTCAATTGCATTACTTACAATTAATGTAAC
Organism: Salmo salar; assembly: GCF_965601325.2. NCBI lineage: Eukaryota > Metazoa > Chordata > Actinopteri > Salmoniformes > Salmonidae > Salmo > Salmo salar. The sequence goes on along the minus strand of NC_138291.1, from coordinate 179,632,148 downwards.
GTTAAACTAAATCAGATTGTTTGACATGTAACATTAGTTACTGAGGGTAGTCGTGATCCTGGAAAGTCAAGCAATTAAATGAGCAGCATAATGACGCAATTTGGCCTTCCCTGTTGATAGAGCATGGTGTGTGCAACGCCAGGGTTGTGGGTTCGATTCCCACGGGGGGCCAGTACAAAACATTTTATGAAATGTATGCATTCACTACTGTAAGTCGCTCTGGATAAGAGTGTCTGCTAAATGACTAAAATGTAATGTAAATGTAATTTACTCTAAAAGGACAAAGGTAATGCAGTAGCGTGGGCAGTGCTTCTCAAATGCAAAATGTGTGTGTTCTTCTAATAAGAACATATGAGAGGAAGAACTCACTTGAAAATTGGGGAGTGTGAAGCACGGTAGCATGTACGTTAAGAAACACCCCTATGTCTCTCTCCAGACAGGCACATGACAGAGAGACCTTTATACAGATGCACCTGTTACCAAGGCCCAACGCCAGGGGTTGGGGGTCAATTCCATTTCAATTCAGTCAATTCAGGACGTAAACTGGAATTCCAATTCCAAGTCCTCAGGCCATTTGGAAGATAAATTATCTCTAGGGTTCCTGTACCAGTTCCTCTTGGGAATGACGTAAGTACTACTGTATAAAGAGAGAGACACAGAAGCCTTTCGTTGGAAAAATAGTACTGGGTGAACTGTTTATTTTGTTTCTGGGGGAATGCTATTTCTGGGGGACTGCTATTTCTGGGGGAATGCTATTTCTGGGGGACTGGTTTGATGATATTTGAGAATCAGCATCTGAGTCTCTCAAGGTCTTTTTGAGCAGGTCTCTTATTAAAGCAGGTCTCTTTGAGCAGGTGACCTCTTTAGATAGAGTGGATAATAAACTAGACAGTTAGAGGTGACCTCTTTAGATAGAGAGGATAATAAACTAGAGTCCAGGAGAGGTGACCTCTTTAGATAGAGAGGATAATAAACTAGACAGTTAGAGGTGACCTCTTTAGATAGAGTGGATAATAAACTAGAGTCCAGGAGAGGTGACCTCTTTAGATAGAGTGGATAATAAACTAGACAGTTAGAGATGACCTCTTTAGATAGAGTGGATAATAAACTAGACAGTTAGAGGTGACCTCTTTAGATAGAGAGGATAATAAACTAGAGTCCAGGAGAGGTGACCTCTTTAGATAGAGAGGATAATAAACTAGAGTCCAGGAGAGGTGACCTCTTTAGATAGAGAGGATAATAAACTAGACAGTTAGAGGTGACCTCTTTAGATAGAGAGGATAATAAACTAGAGTCCAGGAGAGGTGACCTCTTTAGATAGAGAGGATAATAAACTAGAGTCCAGGAGAGGTGACCTCTTTAGATAGAGAGGATAATAAACTAGAGTCTAGGAGAGGTGACCTCTTTAGATAGAGAGGATAATAAACTAGAGTCTAGGAGATGTGAACTCTTTAGATAGAGAGGATAATAAACTAGACAGTTAGAGGTGACCTCTTTAGATAGAGAGGATAATAAACTAGAGTCCAGGAGAGGTGACCTCTTTAGATAGAGAGGATAATAAACTAGAGTCTAGGAGAGGTGACCTCTTTAGATAGAGTGGATTATAAACTAGAGTCTAGGAGAGGTGACCTCTTTAGATAGAGTGGATTATAAACTAGAGTCTAGGAGAGGTGACCTCTTTAGATAGAGAGGATAATAAACTAGAGTCCAGGAGAGGTGACCTCTTTAGATAGAGAGGATTATAAACTAGAGTCCAGGAGAGGTGACCTCTTTAGATAGAGAGGATAATAAACTAGAGTCTAGGAGAGGTGACCTCTTTAGATAGAGAGGATTATAAACTAGAGTCCAGGAGAGGTGACCTCTTTAGATAGAGTGGATTATAAACTAGAGTCTAGGAGAGGTGACCTCTTTAGATAGAGAGGATTATAAACTAGAGTCCAGGAGAGGTGACCTCTTTAGATAGAGTGGATTATAAACTAGAGTCTAGGAGAGGTGACCTCTTTAGATAGAGAGGATTATAAACTAGAGTCCAGGAGAGGTGACCTCTTTAGATAGAGTGGATTATAAACTAGAGTCCAGGAGAGGTGACCTCTTTAGATAGAGAGGATAATAAACTAGAGTCTAGGAGAGGTGACCTCTTTAGATAGAGTGGATTATAAACTAGAGTCTAGGAGAGGTGACCTCTTTAGATAGAGAGGAGGATGAACTAGAGTCCAGGAGAGGTGACCTCTTTAGATAGAGAGGATAATAAACTAGAGTCTAGGAGAGGTGACCTCTTTAGATAGAGAGGAGGATGAACTAGAGTCTAGGAGAGGTGACCTCTTTAGATAGAGAGGATAATAAACTAGAGTCTAGGAGAGGTGACCTCTTTAGATAGAGAGGAGGATGAAGAACAGGCACAGAGAGAGATGGGGGAAGGTTGAGAGAGAGGGGGGAAGGAGAGAGAGAGTGAAGGAAAGCAGAGAGAAAGACAGACAGAAAAACACAAACAGACCCCACAGAGCCCCAGGACAGCATCACAAATAGACTCAACCAAATCATGAGAAAACAAAAAGATAATTACTTGACACATTGGAAAGAATTTACAAAGAGACAGAGCACACTAGAATACTATTTATCCCTAAACAGAGAGTACACAGTGGCAGAATACCTGACCACTGTGACTGACCCAAAATTAAGGAAATCTTTGACTATGTACAAGAAAAGGGCAACCAGTGACAAACACCACTGTAAATACAACCTATGTTTATTTGTTTTCCCTTTTGTACTTTAACTATTTGCACATCCTATATACACAACTGTATATAGACATAATGACATTTGAAATGACTTTATTCTTTTTGAACTTCTGTGAGTGTAATGTTTACTGTACATTTTATATTGTTTATTTCAGTTTTATTTATTATCTATTTCACTTGCTTTGGCAATGTAAACATATGTTTCCCATGCCAATAAATGGTTGTGCTAATATCTTTAGTTGTGAGATGAGTTGCTCCAACGTGTGGGACATCTGGTGAAAGCAAATCTTTCTTCCCTTTTCCTCCTCCTATAACACCCTTTCCCCTTCTTTCCTCCCTTCCTTCCCTCCACTCCGCTCATACCTTTCCACACCTTCCTGTGTCAAAACAAAGGCCTGTCCTGGTGGGTTGGTTAATAACTAGCTGGCTGTGGCAACACGGACACACTGTTATGGCAAAAACTTGTCAATGCCGGAACTCTGATATGTCATGGCAACTAGTGAAGCCGTGGGTCAGCTGTTTGTTCCCCTCACCCTCCTGCAACCGCTAATAACCCGTCCGCTAATAACCCATCCGCTAATAACCCGTCCGCTAATAACCCATCCGCTAATAACCCATCCGCTAATAACCCGTCCGCTAATAACCCATCCGCTAATAACCCATCCGCTAATAACCCGTCCGCTAATAACCCATCCGCTAATAACCCGTCCGCTAATAACCCGTCCGCTAATAACCCATCCGCTAATAACCCGTCCGCTAATAACCCGTCCGCTAATAACCCATCCGCTAATAACCCGTCCGCTAATAACCCGTCCGCTAATAACCCATCCGCTAATAACCCGTCCGCTAATAACCCGTCCGCTAATAACCCATCCGCTAATAACCCGTCCGCTAATAACCCGTCCGCTAATAACCCGTCCGCTAATAACCCATCCGCTAATAACCCGTCCGCTAATAACCCGTCCGCTAATAACCCATCCGCTAATAACCCGTCCGCTAATAACCCATCCGCTAATAACCCATCCGCTAATAATCCATCCGCTAATAACCCGTCCGCTAATAACCCATCCGCTAATAACCCATCCACTAATAACCCATCCGCTAATAACCCGTCCGCTAATAACCCATCCGCTAATAACCCATCCGCTAATAACCCATCCGCTAATAACTCGTCCGCTAATAACCCGTCCGCTAATAACCCGTCCGCTAATAACCCGTCCGCTAATAACTCATCCGCCAATAACTCATCCACCAATAACCCATCCGCTAATAACCCATCCGCTAATAACCCATCCGCTAATAACCCATCCGCTAATAACCCATCTGTCAATAACCCATCCGCAAATCCACGACTATTTGTGATAAAGTGGAAATCTGAGACCAGCACCTGACCCTAACCCGACCCTAATCCGACTCTAATCCGACCCTAACCCGACCCTAACCCGACCCTAACCGACCCTAACCTGACCCTAATCCGACCCTAACCCGACCCTAATCCGACCCTAACCCGACTTTAACCCGACCCTAACCCGACCCGACCCTAACCCGACCCTAACCCGACCCTAACCCATCCGCTAATAACCCATCTGTCAATAACCCATCCGCAAATCCACGACTATTTGTGATAAAGTGGAAATCTGAGACCAGCACCTGACCCTAACCCGACCCTAATCCGACTCTAATCCGACCCTAACCCGACCCTAACCCGACCCTAACCCGACCCTAACCGACCCTAACCTGACCCTAATCCGACCCTAACCCGACCCTAATCCGACCCTAATCCGACTTTAACCCGACCCTAACCCGACCCGACCCTAACCCGACCCTAACCTGACCCTAATCCGACCCGACCCTAATCCGACCCTAACCCGACCCTAATCCGACCCTAACCCGACCCTAATCCGACCCTAACTCGACCCTAATCCGACCCTAACCCACTGATATAGAAAATGCTGTACAGTTCCTGTTTTTCTCTTGAACATTTATTGAATAATTATGTTTTCCGTCAACATTTATTCATTTAGTCTTCCCTGTCCAGTCACAAGGCTAGAACCGCCTACTTAGTCTTCCCTGTCCAGTCACGAGGCTAGAACCGCCTACTTAGTCTTCCCTGTCCAGTCACGAGGCTAGAACCGCCTACTTAGTCTTCCCTGTCCAGTCACGAGGCTAGAACCGCCTACTTAGTCTTCCCTGTCCAGTCACGAGGCTAGAACCGCCTACTTAGTCTTCCCTGTCCAGTCACGAGGCTAGAACCGCCTACTTAGTCTTCCCTGTCCAGTCACGAGGCTAGAATCGCCTACTTAGTCTTCCCTGTCCAGTCACGAGGCTAGAACCGCCTACTTAGTCTTCCCTGTCCAGTCACGAGGCTAGAACCGCCTACTTAGTCTTCCCTGTCCAGTCACGAGGCTAGAATCGCCTACTTAGTCTTCCTTTCTTTTGCAGCCCTGTTGAGAAACAGAACGTATTTCACTATGCCAGGTTTCAGTCAGGTGATTCAGCGACAGGCCCGGGCAGTTCTGTAGCGCCATGACATCAACGCCGGAATGCAGAGAATTCTCTTTGCCCAAGCATCCCAAAATAACTTTCAGATTGGCGTGTATTTGGCGTGTATTTGGCGTGTATTTGGCGTGTATTTGGCACGCCTACCATTAGGCCCTAAATCTTAGTCTTACGCACTAATGACAGATAAAAAATAAAGAACAATCTCAATGTAGCCTATAGTCTTGCACACGAATTATACATTTATAGGATGTGTGTGTGTGTGTGTGTGTGTGTGTGTGTGTGTGTGTGTGTGTGTATTGCTACCCTGGTATATTAACCCCATAATTACTACAACACTAGAGTAGAGAATTAATCGCACACCAGGTTAAACCATAGGTATTAAACCATGGGTATTAAACCATGGGTATTAAACCACGGGTATTAAACCACGGGTATTAAACCACGGGTATTAAACCACGGGTAATAGACCACGGGTATTAAACCACGGGTATTAAACCACGGGTATTAAACCACGGGTATTAAACTACGGGTATTAAACCACGGGTAATAGACCACGGGCATTAAACCACGGGTATTAGACCACGGGTATTAAACCACGGGTATTAAACCACGGGTATTAAACCACATGTATTAAACCATAGGTATTAAACCATGGGTGTTAAACCACGGGTATTAAACCACATGTATTAAACCATAGGTATTAAACCATGGGTATTAAACCACGGGTATTAAACCACGGGTATTAGACCACGGGTATTAGACCACGGGTATTAAACCACGGGTATTAAACCACGGGTATTAGACCACGGGTATTAAACCACGGGTATTAAACCACGGGTATTAGACCACGGGTATTAGACCACGGGTATGTGATATTATAAACCTGAGTGGTTTAACATCATTTGAGGACACTGTACTAAATGGAAACATTATAGTCATTTAATGGAGAAACAAATAAACATACACACACACACACACACACACACACACACACACACACACACACACACACACACACACACACACACACACACACACACACACACACACACACACACACACACACACACACACACACACACACACACAGAGAGAGAGAGAGTTTCTACACTTGATCGGTAGCAGATGTGTTAGAATCCGTGCACTTGGAGAAGTAGTCAAGAAACCCGCACCCCAGTTCCCCAGCCTCTCCCATCTCCTCCTCTCTCCCCGCTGCACCTGTGCCGGGCCCCAGCAGCACTAACACACAGCAGACTGGGCTCTGTGGACTGAACCGGAACCAGCAGACTGGGCCCTGTGGACTGAACCGCAACCAGCAGACTGGGCCCTGTGGACTGAACCGCAACCAGCAGACTGGGCCCTGTGGACTGAACCGGAACCAGGAAGTCTAGCAGACTTCTTCTCACCACTCCTCCACCCCTCCCATTGTCCAGTAGTCTTCCTCCACCCTACTCATTGTCCAGTAGTCTTCCTCCACCCTACTCATTGTCCAGTAGTCTTCCTCCACCCCTCCCATTCTCCAGCAGTCTTCCTCCAGGAAGCTCATTAGAAAGTGTGTGTGTGTGTGTGTGTGTGTGTGTGTGTGTGTGTGTGTGTGTGTGTGTGTGTGTGTGTGTGTGTGTGTGTGTGTGTGTGTGTGTGTGTGTGTGTGTGTGTGTGTGTGTGTGTGTGTGTGTGTATGTGAGCGAGAGCATACCAAACCGGATAGAAATCCCACCCACCTCCAGCCCCCCACTTCCCCACGTCTGCCCTTTATTCTATCAACCCGCAGTAATGCTCTCCAGATGCAGCCCTACACAGTGTGTGTGTGTGTGTGTGTGTGTGTGTGTGTGTGTGTGTGTGTGTGTGTGTGTGTGTGTGTGTGTGTGTGTGTGTGTGTGTGTGTGTGTGTGTGCACAGGCTCTGGGCCTGGTGTTAGCATTAGATGCTAATTGATTCCATATGAGCCACAGCAAACCATGGGAGAGAAAAGGCACGGGGGGTGGAGGGAGAGAGAGAGAGAGAGAGAGAGAGAGAGAGAGAGAGAGAGAGAGAGGGGGGAGAGAGAGAGAGAGAGAGAGAGAGAGCACAGACTAGCCTAATACACCCCATCTGAAACTCACACCCTCAAATACACACAGCCACATCTACACATAATGCACACATGCTCAGAAAGCTGGACTCAACAATATTAATCTCTATCATCCACACACAAACACACACACACACACAAACACACACACCCACTCTCCTGGCTTCCCTGTGGCGCGGCGGGCTTCATGTTACGGTGCACCATGCTAGGACAAGTGTTTACCACCGCAGTGTGCACCTGTGTCTGAGGGCGCTAGAGTTTTCACAGGAAGTGGAGGGGACTCTGAGTCCCTCCGTCAGCGAGAGAGAGGGCTGCAGCGGAGGTTGGGGGTAGGCCAAGGCCATGGGGGGAGGCTAGAGGAGGAGAGGAGGAGAGGCCAGGTCAGAAGGGAGGGAAGTCACAGCCCTGGGGGTGATGTAGGCGGAGGCTAGGGTCCTGGTGGAGGAGGAAAAGAGGCCACATCAGGGGGTGGGGTGGGGGGGGGGGGGTCCCGGTGAAGTAAAGGGAGAAACAGGAAAAGGAACAACCATATTTGTCTCAGAGAAACACAACTTCCTGTTGAAATAGACTTCTTGTGGTCAGTCACTTAACATGCCTCCCAAATGGTGGTTATGGGTCCTGGTCTAAAGTAGTGCACTGTGTAGGGAATAGGGTGCCATTTGTGACTCAGCCTTGGTGGCCGTTTCTATAGTTCTCCTATCAAAATGAAAACTTTATGGACAAATCACTGACGACTCTAAATACAAAGTTAGAGATTCTAGGAGGAACTGGTGAACCAGCCACACCCAGGCAGTTAAAACTACACTCTGGGATTTAACAGATCAGAAGATCTCAGATTGTACCTTTACAGCAGGCTCTGACCCAAAGCAACAGAACCCTGACGTTCAGCAAGAGCTTTACTACTCACTGTTCCTGGGGCACACACATAGTCACTCACACAAACACCCAACCACAGTCACTCTAATACCCAACCACAGTCACTCTAATACCCAACCACAGTCACTCTAACGCCAAACCACAGTCACTCTAACGCCCAACCACAGTCACTCTAATACCCAACCACAGTCACTCTAATACCCAACCACAGTCACTCTAATACCCAACCACAGTCACTCTAATACCCAACCACAATCACTCTAACGCCCAACTACAGTCACTCTAATACCCAACCACAGTCACTTTAATACCCAACCACAGTCACTCTAATACCCAACCACAGTCACTCTAATACCCAACCACAGTCACTCTAATACCCAACCACAGTCACTCTAATACCCAACCACAGTCACTCTAATACCCAACTACAGTCAGGAGACAGTGAGCCTCCACTCTTAGCCTCCCCATCCTGTCTGTCACACTAACATACCTAGTCCAGGCTAACATACCTAGTCCAGGCTAACATACCTAGTCCAGCCTAACATACCTAGTCCAGCCTAACATACCTAGTCCAGCCTAACATACCTAGTCCAGCCTAACATACCTAGTCCAGGCTAACATACATAGTCCAGGTGAACATACCTAGTCCAGGTGAACATACCTAGTCCAGGCTAACATACCTAGTCCAGGCTAACATACCTAGTCCAGGCTAACATAACTAGTCCAGGCTAACATACCTAGTCCAGGTGAACATACCTAGTCCAGGCTAACATACCTAGTCCAGGTGAACATACCTAGTCCAGGCTAACATACCTAGTCCAGGTGAACATACCTAGTCCAGGCTAACATACCTAGTCCAGGTGAACATACCTAGTCCAGGCTAACATACCTAGTCCAGGCTAACATACCTAGTCCAGGCTAACATACCTAGTCCAGGCTAACATACCTAGTCCAGGCTAACATACCTAGTCCAGGTGAACATACCTAGTCCAGGCTAACATACATAGTCCAGGCTAACATACACAATGTGACTCAAGTCAAATGTTCGTTGTCACATGCTTGGTAAACAACAGGTGTAGACTACCAGTGAAATGCTGACTGACAGGACCTTCCCAACAATACAGAGAGAAAGACAATAGAGAAATAATTAAAAAGTAATTACACATAATAATAAAGGTAATAATAAATACACAATGAGAAACTACTGTATACCTTGGTTATATACAAGGGGTACCAGTACTGAGTCAATGAGTAATGTTAACTAGGCTATATATAATTTACAGAGTCGGTGTGCATTGGTACGAGGTAATGGAAGTAGATCTGTACGTATAACTAGGAATAAAGTGACATAGGAAACAGTAGCGGCAGTGTCTGTGATGAGTCAAAAATAAAGTTAGCGCCAAAAGGGTCAATGCAGATGGTCCGGGTAGCTGTTTGGTTAACTATTTCACTGACTACAAGTCTTATGGTTTGGAGTGTAGAAGCTGATGAGTGTCCTGTTGGTTCTAGACTTAGTGCATCAGTACCGCTTGCCGTGCGGTAGCAGAGAGAACAGTCTATGACTTGGGCGGTTGGAGTCTTTGACAATTTTTAGGGCCTTCCTCTGACACCGCCTGGTCTCTGATCTCCTCCCTATAGGCTTTCTCATCGTTGTCGGCGATGAGGCCTACCACCGTTGTGTCGATGGCAAACTTAATGATGGTGTTGGAGTCGTGTGTGGACACACAGTCGTGGCTGAACAGAGAGTATAGGAGGGGACTAAGCACGCATCCCTGAGGGGCCTCCGTATTGAGGGTCGGCGTGAAGGATGTGTTGTTGCCTAACCTCAGCACCTGGGGGCGTCCCGTCAGGAAGTCCAGGATCCAGTTGTACCGGACCACTTCCGTATTAACAAGTCACTGGTACTTCCTGTTTGAGTTTTTGCTTGTAAGCAGGAATCAGGAGGATATAATTATGGTCAGAGTTGCCAAATGGAGGGCGAGGGAGAGCTTTGTTCCGCGTCTCTGTGTGTGGATTAAAGGTGGTCTAGAGTTTTTTCGCCTCTAGTTGCACATGTGACATGCTGGTAGAAATGAGGTAAAAACAGATTTCAGTTTTCCTGCAATAGGTCTTCATTGTCTCCTCTGCACTGTGCAGAGACTCTTTTTGTTACTGATATCACCTGCTCAAGTGCTTATGTAATCTGTTCCTATACTCCTCATCCGCTAGCCTCCTCCTCATCCGCTAGCCTCCTCCTCATCCGCTAGCCTCCTCCTCATCCTCTAGCCTCCTCCTCATCCGCTAGCCTCCTCCTCATCCGCTAGCCTCCTCCTCATCCGCTAACCTCCTCCTCATCCGCTAGCCTCCTCCTCATCCGCTAGCCTCCTCCTCATCCGCTAGCCTCCTCCTCATCCTCTAGCCTCCTCCTCATCCGCTAGCCTCCTCCTCATCCGCTAACCTCCTCCTCATCCGCTAGACTCCTCCTCATCCTCTAGCCTCCTCCTCATCCGCTAGCCTCCTCCTCATCCGCTAGCCTCCTCCTCATCCGCTAGCCTCCTCCTCATCCGCTAGCCTCCTCCTCATCCTCTAGCCTCCTCCTCATCCGCTAGCCTCCTCCTCATCCGCTAACCTCCTCCTCATCCGCTAGCCTCCTCCTCATCCTCTAGCCTCCTCCTCATCCGCTAGCCTCCTCCTCATCCGCTAGCCTCCTCCTCATCCGCTAGCCTCCTCCTCATCCGCTAGCCTCCTCCTCATCTTCAAGCCTCCTCCTCATCCGCTAGCCTCCTCCTCATCCGCTAGCCTCCTCCTCAGCCGCTAGCCTCCTCCTCATCCGCTAGCCTCCTCCTCATCCGCTAACCTCCTCCTCATCCGCTAGCCTCCTCCTCATCCGCTAGCCTCCTCCTCATCCTCTAGCCTCCTCCTCATCCGCTAGCCTCCTCCTCATCCGCTAGCCTCCTCCTCATCCGCTAACCTCCTCCTCATCCGCTAGCCTCCTCCTCATCCGCTAGCCTCCTCCTCATCCGCTAGCCTCATCCTCTAGCCTCCTCCTCATCCGCTAGCCTCCTCCTCATCCGCTAACCTCCTCCTCATCCGCTAGCTTCCTCCTCATCCGCTAGCCTCCTCCTCATCCTCTAGCCTCCTCCTCATCCGCTAGCCTCCTCCTCATCCGCTAACCTCCTCCTCATCCGCTAGCCTCCTCCTCATCCTCTAGCCTCCTCCTCATCCGCTAGCCTCCTCCTCATCCGCTAGCCTCCTCCTCATCCGCTAGCCTCCTCCTCATCCGCTAGCCTCCTCCTCATCTTCAAGCCTCCTCCTCATCCGCTAGCCTCCTCCTCATCCGCTAGCCTCCTCCTCAGCCGCTAGCCTCCTCCTCATCCGCTAGCCTCCTCCTCATCCGCTAACCTCCTCCTCATCCGCTAGCCTCCTCCTCATCCGCTAGCCTCCTCCTCATCCTCTAGCCTCCTCCTCATCCGCTAGCCTCCTCCTCATCCGCTAGCCTCCTCCTCATCCGCTAACCTCCTCCTCATCCGCTAGCCTCCTCCTCATCCGCTAGCCTCCTCCTCATCCGCTAGCCTCATCCTCTAGCCTCCTCCTCATCCGCTAGCCTCCTCCTCATCCGCTAACCTCCTCCTCATCCGCTAGCTTCCTCCTCATCCGCTAGCCTCCTCCTCATCCTCAAGCCTCCTCCTCATCCGCTAACAACCTCCTCATTCGCTAGCCTCCTCCTCATCTGCTAGCCTCCTCTTCATCCGCTAGCCTCCTCCTCATCTGCTAGCCTCCTCATCCGCTAGCCTCCTCCTCATCCTCAAGCCTCCTCCTCATCCGCTAGCCTTCTCCTCATCCTCTAACCTCCTCCTCATCCTCTAGCCTCCTCCTCATCTGTTAGCCTCCTCCTCATCCGCTAGCCTCCTCCTCATCCGCTAGCCTCCTCCTCATCCGCTAGCCTCCTCCTCATCCACTAGCCTCCTCCTCCTCCTCATCCTCAAGCCTCCTCCTTATCAGCTAGCCTAATTACAGAGACAGCCTCCGTCTTGGGTTTGGGATGGTGGTGGCTTTGAACACCAGGCTAAGCTCTGAGTGAACCACGCGGGAGAGGGAGAGAGGGGAAGAGAGGATAGAGGAGAAACCCACAGGCCGACTTTCCTCTTTCCTCTGGAAAAACTGAAAGACCTCCATTTTTTGCTTGTTTACACTGCTGCCTCCAAATGAATTCAAGATGGTGGCTGGACTAGCGGAAACCATCGAGCGCCAGCAGGGATTTGATCAAAGACATTCGATTCAGCAATTTTGAGTTTTTAATTGACCACTAATTAGGTCAAATTAACCCGGCAACGGTTGGCCTCATTGCCAAATAATGCAAGAGCAGAGAGAGAGAGGGGAGTGTGTGTGTGTGTGTGTGTGTGTGTGTGTGTGTGTGTGTGTGTGTGTGTGTGTGCGTGTGTGCGTGTGTGCGTGTGTGCGTGCGTGCGTGTGTGCGTGCGTGCGTGCGTGCGTGTGTGTGTGTGTGTGTGCATGTGTACGTGTGTGTGTGTGTGTGTGTGTGTGTGTGTGTGTGTGTGTGTGTGTGTGTGTGTGTGGTGTGTGTGTGTGCATGTGTGTGTGCGTGCGTGCGTGCGTGTGTGTGTGCGTGTGTGTGTGTGTGTCACAGAAGCAGTCAGTCAAACAGACGCACCACTGTTATGGTGTGAGGGCCGAGCTGCAGAGGTCCTTACCTGGAACTACCAGGTTAATTAGGAAAGGATGTGTGGGAGGGTAACCGCAGTTTGTACTCTGGAGATGGGAGGGACAGGCTATGGCGTCTGTGCCCAGGGTAAAGGCCTTGTGACTAGGGTACAGACGCAGAGCCGTGGTGGAACACCTGGAGCAGGGCAACATGGTGTGTGTGTGTGAGTGTGTGTGCGTCTACTCTACAAAATCCATGACAGGATTTTGACGTGCCCTCGCTGCTTCACACCGGTGGATCTGATTGGTAGCTGATTGGTAGCTGGGAAGAGGGGGGGTGGGGCAGGGGGAAGAGGAGGGGAGGGGTGGGGCAGATGGGTGAGGCAGGGGGGTGGGGCAGGGGGAAGAGGAGGGGAGGGGTGGGGCAGATGGGTGAGGCAGGGGGGTGAGGCAGGGGGAAGAGGAGGGGAGGGGTGGGGCAGATGGGTGAGGCAGAGGGGTGAAGCAGGGGGAAGTGGGGGGGTGAGGCAGGGGGATGGGGGGTGAGGCAGGGGGAAAAGGAGGGGTGGGGTAGGTGGGTGAGGCAGAGGGGTGAGGCAGGGGGAAGGGGGGGTGGGGCAGGGGGAAGAGGAGGGGAGGGGTGGGGCAGATGGGTGAGGCAGGGGGGTGAGGCAGGGGGAAGAGGAGGGGAGGGGTGGGGCAGATGGGTGAGGCAGAGGGGTGAAGCAAGGGGAAGTGGGGGGGTGAGGCAGGGGGATGGGGGGTGAGGCAGGGGGAAAAGGAGCGGTGGGGCAGGTGGGTGAGGCAGAGGGGTGAGGCAGGGGGAAGGGGGGGTGGGGCAGGTGGGTGAGGCAGGGGGAAGAGGAGGGGTGAGGCAGGGGGAAGAGGGGGAGTGAGGCAGGGGGATGGGGGGTGAGGCAGGGGGAAGAGGGGGAGTGAGGCAGGGGGAAGGGGGGGTGGGGCAGGTGGGTGAGGCAGGGGGAAGGAGGGGTGAGGCAGGGGGAAGGGGGGTGAGGCAGGTGGGTGAGGCAGGGGGAAGAGAAGGGGGGAGTTAGCGAGCACTAGCAACGTCTGTAACACAGAAGGTCCAGGAAAGGAGATGTGCTTTACGGAACCTTCAGGCTCAATGCTGCTTTCTTCTCTCCCTGACGTTTCTCTGACAGGTAGGAGAGAGCAGCTACATGGTAGGCTCTGGGCAAACCTAGGGCACTATACAGGGAAAAGGTTGCGATTTGGGACGCAGTCCCATTTATTTTGGGGTTTGAGGGTATCAAAGGACTAGCCAGGGAGCAAAAGAAGAAGTGAAGAACCTCGTCCTAAGACAGAACCCCGTCCTAACACAGAACCCCGTCCTAACACAGAACCCTGTCCTAACACAGAACCCTGTCCTAACACAGAACCCTGTCCTAACACAGAACCCTGTCCTAACACAGAACCCCATCCTAACACAGAACCCCGTCCTAAGACAGAACCCTGTCCTAACACAGAACCCTGTCCTAACACAGAACCCTGTCCTAACACAGAACCCTGTCCTAACACAGAACCCCGTCCTAACACAGAACCCCGTCCTAACACAGAACCCCGTCCTAACACAGAACCCCGTCCTAACACAGAACCCTGTCCTAACACAGAACCCCGTCCTAACACAGAACCCCGTCCTAACACAGAACCCTGTCCTAACACAGAACCCCGTCCTAACACAGAACCCCGTCCTAACACAGAACCCACAGAACCCCGTCCTAAGACAGAACCCTGTCCTAACACAGAACCCACATAACCCTGTCCTAACACAGAACCCCGTCCTAATACAGAACCCCGTCCTAACACAGAACCCCGTCCTAACACAGAACCCCGTCCTAACACAGAACCCCGTCCTAACACAGAACCCCATCCTAACACAGAACCCCATCCTAACACAGAACCCCATCCTAACACAGAGCAGACGTACTGCATTGAAGCGTATTCTGACAGGGGGGCTGCAGAATAACACAATTTATCTCAATGAAGAGACACCCAACCACCCACCCCAAACAACCCAAACCACCCAAAATCAACCACCCACCCCAAACCAAACTAAGCTAGTACAGAGAGGTGATCCCAGTACAGTGCCGGCTAGTACAGAGAGGTGATCCCAGTGTCAGTGCCAGGCTAGTACAGAGAGGTGATCCCAGTACAGTGCCAGGCTAGTACAGAGAGGTGATTCCAGTACAGTGCCAGGCTAGTACAGAGAGGTGATCCCAGTGTCAGTGCCAGGCTAGTACAGAGAGGTGATCCCAGTGTCAGTGCCAGGCTAGTACAGAGAGGTGATCCCAGTACAGTGCCAGGCTAGTACAGAGAGGTGATCCCAGTGTCAGTGCCAGGCTAGTACAGAGAGGTGATCCCAGTACAGTGCCAGGCTAGTACAGAGAGGTGATCCCAGTGTCAGTGCCAGGCTAGTACAGAGAGGTGATCCCAGTGTCAGTGCCAGGCTAGTACAGAGAGGTGATCCCAGTGTCAGTGCCAGGCTAGTACAGAGAGGTGATCGCAGTACAGTGCCAGGCTAGTACAGAGAGGTGATCCCAGTACAGTGCCAGGCTAGTACAGAGAGGTGATCCCAGTGTCAGTGCCAGGCTAGTACAGAGAGGTGATTCCAGGACAGTGCCAGCCTAGTACAGAGAGGTGATCCCAGTGTCAGTGCCAGGCTAGTACAGAGAGGTGATTCCAGTACAGTGCCAGGCTAGTACAGAGAGGTGATCCCAGTACAGTGCCAGGCTAGTACAGAGAGGTGATCCCAGTACAGTGCCAGGCTAGTACAGAGAGGTGATCCCAGTGTCAGTGCCAGGCTAGTACAGAGAGGTGATCCCAGTGTCAGTGCCAGGCTAGTACAGAGAGGTGATCCCAGTGTCAGTGCCAGGCTAGTACAGAGAGGTGATTCCAGTACAGTGCCAGGCTAGTACAGAGAGGTGATCCCAGTGTCAGTGCCAGGCTAGTACAGAGAGGTGATCCCAGTGTCAGTGCCAGGCTAGTACAGAGAGGTGATCCCAGTACAGTGCCAGGCTAGTACAGAGAGGTGATCCCAGTGTCAGTGCCAGGCTAGTACAGAGAGGTAATTCCAGGACAGTGCCAGGCTAGTACAGAGAGGTGATTCCAGGACAGTGCCAGGCTAGTACAGAGAGGTGATTCCAGGACAGTGCCAGGCTAGTACAGAGAGGTGATCCCAGTACAGTGCCAGGCTAGTACAGAGAGGTAATTCCAGGACAGTGCCAGGCTAGTACAGAGAGGTGATCCCAGTGTCAGTGCCAGGCTAGTACAGAGAGGTGATCCCAGTACAGTGCCAGGCTAGTACAGAGAGGTGATCCCAGTGTCAGTGCCAGGCTAGTACAGAGAGGTGATTCCAGTACAGTGCCAGGCTAGTACAGAGAGGTGATTCCAGTACAGTGCTCTCTTGTGGAATGTATCTGAAATCATTACGATAGTTCTGTATAGAGTTCTATTGTTTATGCCGATCTATGGTTGAAACAAAAGCAAGCCAACAGAATGGAACAGCACAATATAAACCTGCTATTGTTGTTGTATTGTTTGGAAATCCCGTGTAATTGACAACAAAAGCAAATGAAGGAATTTATTTGTGAGTCTTGTGTGTTTTGATTGTGAGAAGGGGAAAGACGAGCTTGGACTGAAGCTTAGTCCGGGTTTGACGCGGGTAGGACCGTCATTTTCAATAAGAATTTGTTCTTAACTGACTTGCCTAGATAAATAAAGGTTAAATAAAATAAAATACACATTTAGAGAGATGCAGAAACACCCAGGCAACGAGATAGGAATGTGTACTATAGACGCTGAGAGATGTAGAGACCCAGGCAACGAGATAGGAATGTGTACTATAGAAGCTGAGAGAGATGCAGAGAGACCCAGGCAACGAGATAGGAATGTGTACTATAGAAGCTGAGAGAGATGCAGAGACCCAGGCAACGAGATAGGAATGTGTACTATAGAAGCTGAGAGAGATGCAGAGACACCCAGGCAACGAGATAGGAATGTGTACTATAGAAGCTGAGAGAGATGCAGAGAGACCCAGGCAACGAGATAGGAATGTGTACTATAGAAGCTGAGAGAGATGCAGAGAGACCCAGGCAACGAGATAGGAATGTGTACTATAGAAGCTGAGAGAGATGCAGAGACCCAGGCAACGAGATAGGAATGTGTACTATAGAAGCTGAGAGAGATGCAGAGACACCCAGGCAACGAGATAGGAATGTGTACTATAGAAGCTGAGAGAGATGCAGAGAGACCCAGGCAACCAGATAGGAATGTGTACTATAGAACACTGACAAACACCAC
>NC_138291.1:179422500-179605000 GCF_965601325.2 Salmo salar | reverse complement strand
AGTTGCTTCACTAGGTATCTCTACCTGAAAATACATGATATAAGTAACTGATAGTTGGTACTCAGCAGTCATAGTAGTATGTCTTATTTACTTTGAACAACTATTAAAATTGTGATTTTGTCAGACAGCAGCTCTATAGAGATGAGATGATGACTTGGAATTAAATAATAAAGTTATCAAATAAAACTAATGTAATATATACAATAACTGAAATCTTTTATTAAAGTAATGTGAATAAGTGTTGGTTAATGAGTGATCAGCAGTAATGGACAGTCACTACCATCATGGGTCTTTTATTCATTGTTGTATTCTGTGTTGTTACAGCATTCATCCCACAAAATGCATAGTGCATTTCATGTAAAACATAAAAAATAAATTCTGATTATTACAATATTACACTATAACACTAGAACATTATAACACCATTACACTATAACATTATAACATTATAACACTATAACACTATTACACTATAACACTATAAACCTATTACACTATTACACTATAACACTATAACACTATTACACTATAACACTATTACACTACAACACTATAACACTATTACACTATAACATTATAACACTATAACACTATAACACTATAACATTATAACATTATAACACTATAACACTATTACACTATTACACTATAACACTATAACATTATAACATTATAACACTAAAACACTATAACACTATAACACTATTACACTATAACACTATTACACTATAACACTAAAACACTATTACATTATAACACTAAAACACTATTACACTATTACACTATAACACTATAACATTATAACATTATAACACTAAAACACTATTACACTATTACACTATAACACTATAACACTATAACACTATTACACTATAACACTATAACACTATAACACTATAACACTATAACATTACAACACTACAACACTACAACACTATTACACTATAACCTTATAACACTATAACACTATAACATTATAACACTACAACACTACAACACTACTACACTATTACACTATTACACTATAACACTATAACACTATAACACTATTACACTATTACACTATAACACTATTACACTATAACACTATTACACTATTACACTATAACACTATTACACTATAACCTATACACTATTACACTATTACATTATAACACTATTACACTATCATCACTATTACACTATTACACTATTACACTATTACACTATTACACTATTACACTATCACACTATTACACTATTACACTATCACACTATTACACTATAACTATACACTATTACACTATTACACTATTACACTATTACACTATTACACTATTACACTATTACACTATTACACTATTACACTATTACACTATTACACTATTACACTATTACACTATTACACTATTACACTATTACACTATTACACTATTACACTATTACACTATTACACTATTACACTATTACACTATTACACTATTACACTATTACACTATTACACTATTACACTATTACACTATTACACTATTACACTATCACACTATTACACTATTACACTATTACACTATCACACTATTACACTATTATCACTATAACACTATTACACTATTACACTATTACACTATACACTATTACACTATTACACTATTACACTATTACACTATTACACTATTACACTATTACACTATTACACTATTACACTATTACACTATCATCACTATTACACTATTACACTATTACACTATTACACTATTACACTATCACACTATTACACTATTACACTATTACACTATTACACTATTACACTATTACACTATTACACTATTACACTATTACACTATTACACTATTACACTATTACACTATCACACTATTACACTATTACACTATTACACTATTACACTATCACACTATTACACTATTACACTATTACACTATTACACTATTACACTATTACACTATTACACTATTACACTATCACACTATTACACTATTACACTATTACACTATTACACTATTACACTATTACACTATTACACTATTACACTATTACACTATTACACTATTACACTATTACACTATTACACTATTACACTATCACACTATTACACTATTACACTATTACACTATTACACTATTACACTATTACACTATTACACTATTACACTATTACACTATTACACTATTACACTATTACACTATTACACTATCACACTATTACACTATTACACTATCACACTATTACACTATTACACTATTACACTATTACACTATTACACTATTACACTATTACACTATTACACTATTACACTATTACACTATTACACTATTACACTATCACACTATTACACTATTACACTATTACACTATTACACTATTACACTATTACACTATTACACTATTACACTATTACACTATTACACTATTACACTATTACACTATTACACTATCACACTATTACACTATTACACTATTACACTATTACACTATTACACTATTACACTATTACACTATTACACTATTACACTATTACACTATTACACTATTACACTATTACACTATTACACTATTACACTATTACACTATTACACTATTACACTATCACACTATTACACTATTACACTATTACACTATTACACTATTACACTATTACACTATTACACTATCACACTATTACACTATTACACTATTACACTATTACACTATTACACTATTACACTATTACACTATCACACTATTACACTATTACACTATTACACTATTACACTATTACACTATTACACTATTACACTATTACACTATTACACTATTACACTATTACACTATTACACTATCACACTATTACACTATTACACTATTACACTATTACACTATCACACTATTACACTATTACACTATTACACTATTACACTATTACACTATCACACTATTACACTATTACACTATCACACTATTACACTATCATCACTATTACACTATTACACTATCATCACTATTACACTATTACACTATTACACTATTACACTATTACACTATTACACTATCACACTATTACACTATTACACTATTACACTATTACACTATTACACTATTACACTATTACACTATCATCACTATTACACTATCATCACTATTACACTATTACACTATCATCACTATTACACTATTACACTATTACACTATTACACTATTACACTATTACACTATTACACTATTACACTATCATCACTATTACACTATTACACTATTACACTATTACACTATTACACTATTACACTATTACACTATTACACTATTACACTATTACACTATTACACTATCACACTATTACACTATCATCACTATTACACTATTACACTATCACACTATTACACTATTACACTATTACACTATTACACTATTACACTATTACACTATTACACTATTACACTATTACACTATCATACTATTACACTATTACACTATTACACTATACACTATTACACTATTACACTATTACACTATTACACTATTACACTATTACACTATTACACTATTACACTATTACACTATCACACTATTACACTATTACACTATCACACTATCACACTATTACACTATTACACTATTACACTATTACACTATTACACTATTACACTATTACACTATTACACTATTACACTATTACACTATTACACTATTACACTATTACACTATTACACTATTACACTATCACACTATTACACTATTACACTATTACACATTACACTATAACAATATTACACTACTACACTATAACACTATAACACTATTACACTATAACACTATTTCACTATAACACTATAACACCATTACACTATACCACCATTACACTGTAACACTATTACACTATAACACTAAAACACCATTACACTATTACACTATAACACTGTAACATTATAACACTATTACACTATAACACTCATAACAATCAATACAGGCAGAAAAACTACGTGGTGAGGGTTAACCACTTTACTCAGCGTTTTGCATAATTTGTCTCTTACACAACATATGTCTGTGAGCCCCTGCCCCACACGGCCCCACACGGCCCAGCACAGCTAGGTATGACCTATTTCAATGGGATTTTCTCCCCCTTGACAAAAGCTCTCTTTTCACTTCCATGATGAGAGGCCAGGCCATAGAACCAGGCCCCTGCTGCAGAGAGAGAGAGAGAGAGAGACAGCGAGAGAGAAACTGTGTCACGTAGTTCGCCATCTCGGCCCGGGATGGAGTAGAGTAGAGGCGGTGACACCGCCATCCAGAGTCAAGATTAGAGGGTGAGGCCAGGGCTTACAGAGAGTGAACAGAGAGGGAAAGAGCTCTCCTCTCCTCTCCTCTCCTCTCCTCTCCTCTCCTCTCCTCTCCTCTCCTCTCCTCTCCGGCTACTCTATTTCTCTCCTCTCCTCTCCTCTCCTCTCCTCTCCTCTCCTCTCCTCTCCTCTCCTCTCCTCTCCTCTCCTCTCCTCTCCTCTCCTCTCCTCTCCTCTCCTCTCCGGCTACTCTATTTCTCTCCTCTCCTCTCCTCTCCTCTCCTCTCCTCTCCTCTCCTCTCCTCTCCTCTCCTCTCCTCTCCTCTCCTCTCCTCTCCTCTCCTCTCCGGCTACTATATTTCTCTCCTCTCCTCTCCTCTCCTCTCCTCTCCTCTCCTCTCCTCTCCTCTCCTCTCCTCTCCTCTCCTCTCCTCTCCTCTCCTCTCCTCTCCTCTCCTCTCCTCTCCTCTCCTCTCCTCTCCTCTCCTTCACTCCTTCACTCCTTCACTCCTCTTTCCCAGGTTGTTAGCAACAGAAGACTATCTGCCAGTCTGTATGCCTGCTGTTACCCATACCCGACCAACAGCCATGCCACCTTGTGAAGTTCCCCAGCCCAGACGCCTGCTTGCCCGCCAGTCTGCCCTGATGCTGATTGCAGTTTGATCAGCCTGACCCAACTGGCAAGGCCTCAGTCACCGGACAAATTCCCATCACCAGAAAGACCCAGGCTGTATCTCAAATAGCACCCTATTCCCTACGGTGTACTACTTTGACCAGGGCCCAATGGGGAATAGGGTGCAATTTGGGATGCTGCTCCATCACTATCCCGTTTCGCTTTGTGTGGAAATCCCAGTTATCTCAGGAATGGTTCTAAAGGGTGTCTCTCTGGCCCATCCCTGCCTGACAGGTTCATCCATATGGGGACATCATCAATAGGGTGGATGACGGCTAACCCTTTCTCTGTGTAGATCAGCACGTTCTCGGCAACACTACCAACGGATGCTATGGTGAAGCGTTGTTTAGCGCGGGAACGAAGAAGAAAAAATACACTATGGTCCTGCCGTTATAGAAGATGGAGGATAAATACTGGCACGTGTGTGTTGGAATGAAAGGCTAGATAATTACACAAAATATATATTTTCCTACAACATGTTCTAAAGAACAGGAAGCAATTTATACTGTTAGTGAAATAGTAACTGACCATCATAATAATTATTTTGCAAATTATACTATTAGTGAAATAGCAAATTACCATCATAATATTTATTTTTCAAATTTATATTATTCGTGAAATAGCAAATGACCATCATAATATTAATTTTTTCAAATTATATTATTCGTGAAATAGCAAATAACCATCCTAATATTTATTTTTTTAAATTATATTATTTCTGTTTCCCATCACAATTTAGTTTGACATTCTGAAACGTTTCACTTTTTGGGGGAGGAGACAGATAGATAATGATATAGTAACAGTACTAATTAAATACTGAAATGCCATTTGACATTCTACTTTACAAAAAAAAACACCTGCTCTCAAAACATCTTGTGTGTACAATTAAAACCTTTTCACTACAAGAAGTTGGAGCTTGATGTGAAGTAGATCTGTGAAACAGAGAGGTTTAAACCCAAGTCATTCCATACATGTAATGTCTTCTATATACGTGTTTTGTTGTTTGATAAATCACTCCACAAAACAAGTCTCCCTCAGAGGAAGTTACATTTGGAATTAAATTGAATAGTCAACACCTAAGCCTTATGGACACAGTAGACACAGAGATAGGAACGATAGATCAGACAAACCTCCAACATATCAAGCCTGCTACACTGTAAACTCATCAGAAAAACAATGTTGGATGATTTCACACACAACTATCTATTTATAAACATGACTATGTTTCATTTTAACAAACTGGTCGTCAACAAATACAATACGCTATAATGCACACAGAAATACAGTATGGTTGAAAATTACTCCTGCCGTGACGAAATTAATTTACCATTTTAACAATAGCAATGTTATTAACTAATTATAATTATGAAAAATGTATGATTATGATTATTATTAATATTATGTTGTAATGATTACATTTACTATCAACGTGATAGTGTTTACGTAAATGTCAACATTGTGAACCAAATTATAAGAATCAATCAATATAATAAAAACGTATCTATATAAAATAGATGAGTATATTGCAATCAATCATTTTGATTGAAGTAAAAATCCACTCTTCTTTCCAAATCAATGAAAATTAACAAATATTTTATTATCTAATAATAAAGTAAAGATGAAATACAAATGAAATCCGTAATGAAATCCCAAAATATTTTATGGTGATTGGAAACATTTTAATTGTACATTTTATACTTTCAAACATTTATTTATGAATTCCAAATTAGTAGTAAAAGACTTGGCACTAACCCTAACTAGATTCTGCAATGTAGCTAATTAAGGTAGAGAAATATTCAAATGTTTCTCTTAGCATAACAATAGAGA
This sequence comes from Salmo salar, assembly GCF_965601325.2. NCBI lineage: Eukaryota > Metazoa > Chordata > Actinopteri > Salmoniformes > Salmonidae > Salmo > Salmo salar. Next base: position 179,598,251 of record NC_138291.1, on the reverse strand, counting down.
CCTGGGCAGCAACAGCAGCTCTGTTTAGAATGGGGTTGTGGGGAGAGAGAGAGACTGAGAGAGAGAGAGAGGGAGAGGAGAGAGAGAGGAGAGGGAGAGAGAGAGGGAAAGAGAGAGGGAGGGAGAGACGAGAGGAGAGAGACTGAGAGAGGGAGGGAGAGAGAGAGGGAGGGAGAGAGAGAGAGGGAAAGAGAGAGGGGAGGGAGAGAGAGAGGGAGAGACTGAGAGACAGAGAGAGGGAGGGAGAGAGAGGGAGAGAGAGAGGGAGAGAGAGACAAGAGAGAGGGAGAGAGAGAGACTGAGAGAGAGAGAGGGAGAGAGAGAGATAGAGGGAGAGAGGGAGAGAGAAAGACTGAAAGAGAGAGAGAGAGAGAGAGAGAGAGAGAGAGAGAGAGGGAGAGACACAGAGAGAGAGGGAGAGAGAGAGACAGAGAGAGAGAGACAGAGAGAGAGAGGGAGAGAGAGAGAGAGGGAGAGAGAGACAGAGACAGAGAGACAGAGAGAGAGAGGGAGAGAGAGAGAGAGGGAGAGAGAGAGGGAGAGAGAGAGAGAGAGAGAGAGAGAGAGAGAGGGAGAGAGAGAGGGAGGAGAGAGAGAGAGAGGAGAGAGAGGGAGAGAGAGAGAGAGAGAGAGACAGAGAGAGAGACGGGAGAGAGAGAGAGAGAGAGAGAGAGAGAGAGAGAGAGAGAGTAGAGAGAGAGAGAGCGAGAGAGAGAGAGAGAGAGAGAGAGAGAGAGAGAGGTAGAGAGAGAGAGAGAGAGAGAGAGAGAGAGAGAGAGAGAGAGAGAGAGAGAGAGAGAGAGAGAGAGAGAGAGAGAGAGAGGGAGAGACAGAGAGAGAGAGAGAGAGAGAGAGAGAGAGAGAACAGAGAGAGAGAGAGGCCTTTTGTTTTAGTTCTTTTGTTGACTCATTAGGCAGCCGGTCTGCAACGCTGTTCCTCTCCTCTCTTCCAGAAGCTCCTTCAGACCAAACACCAAGCCTAGCATGGAGCACTGGCTGGCTGCTCTACTTTCTCTCTCTCCAACCCCAGACAACAACCCACTGTCACCGTTCTCGGGCTAAAGACTTAGACACACACTGCCGCTACAACGGAAACCTTTGTGGTTATTTTTAAGCAATAAACTAATATAAAACAACGACAAGACCACCTATCGATAGGGTTTCGGGCGGGACGTAAGACAAACATTCTTCTGTGTGTGTGTGAGTTATATTTGGTATCCGTCTGCAAACGAACGCACAGCACAAACAACCCCCATGCAGCAAGATGCTTGGCACAGAATCAAGAGCGGCACAAAGCGTCCATCGAGGGCCCGCCGTATACAATGCTCACCGTATCATCAACCAAAAAAAATTGTACGGCCTCCGAGCTCCTGCACAAAAGACGGGCCCTGTGTTTATAAAACGGGGCATAAACGGGGGGCACATCGTTGCCAACTTGGCCACCCTTGCCCCCCTGGGCACGGAGAGGAGAAGGCCCGGGCGGGAACATACGGACTCGTCCGGAAGGCGGGAAACTTCATCCGTCAACCGTTGGTCAATGTATGTGCGAGGAGGGGGTTAGTAGTAGAGAGAGGGGTTAGTAGTAGTAGCGAGGAGCAGGAGCGTGGTACTGGGGAAACGATCGGAAAATGTTCCGTTCTGAACAGGCCCACTTGGTGAAGCATCTGCATTCACCATGCCAAGGATGAATATTCTATACATTATCTGTAGGAGGGGTTATCAATTTCTGTCTTGGTGTATATATATATATATTTCCGTTTTTTTATTTTGTATTTGGGGATAATAAAATCTCTATTCAAAAATTGGCATCAAAATCAAAAATTTAAAACATTTAAATAAGAAATATGTGAATAAAAATTGTATATATTGGGAGTACCAAACATTTATTTTTTAATATTACATTAAAATGTATTATCATCATAAATGAAAAATGTATTCTTGCTAAAAAAGCTCATAAAAAAATTTACAAAATAAAAAGATTTAAGGATGCATATGCAATTTGCCTTTAATACAAACAGGACATTACATCAGTAGAGAACACTGTGAGGAGACCGAACAGACATGTTGATCTGTTGATGTGAGCTTCTGTAGTGGGCAGTGACCAGTAGATGACAGTGGCTAGGGAGAGACACAGCAGCGTGAGTACACACAGGGCCTTCTGCGAGGCGCTGGCTCGTCTAACTGCTCTCAGATGGCCTGCTGTTCTCTACTCTTACCTTCCCTTCCTGACTGATAATTATTCGAGGCTAAGGAGCTGCATAGCATAGTTCAGGAAAAGACAGACGGACGGACGGACGGATAGACTGACCCTCCACACGCTTCTCTTTCTCTCTTTTTATTCTCTCTTTTTCTGTCTCTCTTTCTCTCTTTGGAATATCGTTTCACAACACAGGGAGCATTGTGAACCAAACAAACATTGTTCTCTCTCTCTTTATCTCTCCCTCCCTCTCTCTTTCTCTCTCTCTCTCTTTCACTCTCTCCTCTGTAACCTTTTTCCAGGCCATGATATTTCACAGGTGTGGGGCAATAATAATCCATGTGTGTGTGTGTGTCTGTCTGTCAAAACATGACCAGAGTCAAGTCACATTTACACAGATATCCTCTTTATCATTTCTGAAGGCAAAAGACAAATCTAATCCCTGAATCTGGAATAAAAATAAATAAAAAATAATACTGTCTACAACAACTACAATTATTTTATACAATAATTATATAGGCTGACATGCTTCTATAACAGTATTATACATGTCCTAGGAATATCATCGGTAGATTTACACTAAATTACATTCAAATCAAATTAGCCCTGTTCCTTTGGGCTCCCTTCCACAGTATTTTCATTATACCTCATTTAAGATCATTTAAAATAACTGAATCATGTACAACAGGCATTACAATGCTAACAGCTGCAAATACGAACCATATTATTATCATTAACAAAGCTGCTGGACAGAGAGTTTTAATATACTAGACTGACCAGTGTGGGTTAACAATATGTAGATATATAGAGTTTTAATATACTAGACTGACCAGTGTAGGTTAACAATATGTAGATATATAGAGTTTTAATATACTAGACTGACCAGTGTGGGTTAACAATATGTAGATATATAGCAGTTTAATATACTAGACTGACCAGTGTGGGTTAACAATATGTAGATATATAGAGTTTTAATATACTAGACTGACCAGTGTGGGTTAACAATATGTAGATATATAGAGTTTTAATATACTAGACTGACCAGTGTGGGTTAACAATATGTAGATATATAGCGGTTTAATATACTAGACTGACCAGTGTGGGTTAACAATATGTAGATATATAGAGGTTTAATATACTAGACTGACCAGTGTGGGTTAACAACATGCTGATTGTTAACGTGCACCTTATAAACTGTCCAAAATCAGAGTCCCTCTCTGTCCTCCAGTGTAAAACACATCCTGTATTCAATTCCTTTAGCCTTTGTTTCTTTCTAAGCAGATACAAAACAGACAAAACCGCCGGCAAACATTACATACAACAACAAATCCCACAATTAAGTGGTAGCGTTTAGCATGAAATGACAGCCTGAGACCTATACCCCTGAGAGAAGCTGATAAAATACCAAGCTCGCGTCTGTCGACGGTTAGAGACGGACGGATGACTTACCGCTTTGCCGTTGTAGTAATACATTAAGGAACCTCCAGTCATTCCTGGGATGGTGTACGCACAATACATGGTTGTATGAGTCTTTCTGCCCCACTCTTCAGTAACACTCTAACAAACTTTTATTTCTAACTCGCTGTCCCCCCTTTTTTTTCTCACAACAATTCCTTCAGTGTCATTTTCCCATATGGCCAGGGCCAAGCATGGTGGATATGCAAAGCAGGGAGAAACCATTTCTGACGTTGGGCTCTACGGGAGGGGAGGAGAGATGGGAGGGGAGGAGAGAGGGGAGGGACGAGAGAGAGAGAGGGGGGGGGGGGGGGGATTGACTCGATTCTCCCTCTTCATGTGGCCTTCTTTTCACTCCTCTCTCTCTCTCTCTCTCTCTCTCTCTCTCTCTCTCTCTCTCTCTCTCTCTGTCTTTCTCTCTCTCTCTATCTCTCTCTCTGTGTCTATCTTTCTCTCTCTCTCTCTTTCTCTCTCTCTCTCTCTCTCTCTCTCTCTCTCTCTCTCTCTCTCTCTCTCTCTCTCAAACACACACAAACATGCACGCACGCACAAACACTACATCTCTCTCTCTCTGTCTCTCTCGCTCTCTCAAACACGCCGACACACTTTTATGTTTCCATAGTAAATCTGGAAGCTATAGATATCCCTGCACGCATGAAGCTACGTAGATCGGATCCTTTGAAGAGAACCAAATATGAACTTTTCCCATCCACAGCTTTTATGACTACATGCTTTCATTAAACTGTTTCTGCCCCTTTTTAACTGTGTAATCTCCCTTCACACTGTACCTCATATACCAGCAGCTCACTACTACTACTACTCTCTGTCTCTCTCTCTCTCTCTCTGTCTCTCTCTCTCTCTCTCTGTCTCTCTCTCTCTCTGTGTCTCTCTCTGTCGCTCTCTCTCTGTCTCTCTCTCTCTCTGTGTCTCTCTCTGTCGCTCTCTCTCTGTCTCTCTCTCTCTCTCTCTCTGTCTCTCTCTCTCTCTCTCTGTGTCTCTCTCTGTCGCTCTCTCTCTGTCTCTCTCTCTCTCTGTGTCTCTCTCTGTCGCTCTCTCTCTGTCTCTCTCTCTCTCTGTGTCTCTCTCTGTCGCTCTCTCTCTGTCTCTCTCTCTCTCTCTCTGTCTCTCTCTCTCTCTCTCTCTGTGTCTCTCTCTGTCGCTCTCTCTCTGTCTCTCTCTCTCTCTCTGTCTCTCTCTCTCTCTGTGTCTCTGTGTCTCTCTCTCTCTCTCTTATTCTCTCTCTCTCTCTCTCTGCCTCTCTCTCTCTCTCTCTCTCTCTCTCATATACCAGCAGCTCACTTAACAGTCTACTCTTTGTGCCCTGTTACACACACACACACACACACACACACACACACTGGTTAGGCTCTGGGTTGAGGATTGATAGAGAGATAGAGAGGGGTTAGTAGTAGTAGAGAGGGGTTAGTAGTAGTAGAGAGGGGTTAGTAGTAGTAGAGAGGGGTTAGTAGTAATAGAGAGGGAGAGAGAGGGGTTAGTAGTAATAGAGAGGGAGAGAGGGGTTAGCAGTAATAGAGAGGGGTTAGTAGTAATAGAGAGGGAGAGAGAGAGAGGGGTTAGCAGTAGTAGAGAGAGGGGTTAGTAGTAGTAGAGAGGGGTTAGTAGTAGTAGAGAGGGGTTAGTAGTAGTAGAGAGGGGTTAGTAGAAGTAGAGAGAGGGGTTAGTAGTAGTAGAGAGGGGTTAGTAGTAGTAGAGAGGGGTTAGTAGTAGTAGAGAGGGGTTAGTAGTAGTAGAGAGGGGGTTAGTAGTAGATATGGGGTTGTTAGTAGTAGAGAGGGGTTAGTAGTAGTAGAGAGGGGTTAGTAGTAGTAGAGAGGGGTTAGTAGTAGTAGAGAGGGGGTTAGTAGTAGTAAAGAGGGGTTAGTAGTAGTAGAGAGGGGTTAGTAGAAGTAAAGAGAGGGGTTAGTAGTAGTACAGAGGGGTTAGTAGTAGTAGAGAGGGGTTAGTAGTAGTAGAGAGGGGGTAGTAGTAGTAGAGAGGGGGTTAGTAGTAGTAGAGAGGGGGTAGTAGTAGTAGAGAGGGGTTAGTAGAAATAGAGAGGGGTTAGTAGTAGTAGAGAGGGGGTAGTAGTAGTAGAGAGGGGTTAGTAGTAGTAGAGAGGGGTTAGTAGTAGTAGAGAGGGGGTTAGTAGTAGAGAGAGGGGTTAGTAGTAAGAGAGAGGGGTTAGTAGTAGTAGAGAGGGGTTAGTAGTAGTAGTAGAGAGGGGTTAGTAGTAGAGAGAGGGGTTAGTAGTAGTAGTAGAGAGGGGTTAGTAGTAGTAGAGAGGGGTTAGTAGTAGTAGTAGAGAGGGGTCAGTAGTAGTAGTAGAGAGGGGTTAGTAGTAGTAGTAGTAGAGAGGGGTTAGTAGTAGAGAGAGGGGTTAGTAATAGTAGTAGAGAGGGGTTAGTAGTAGTAGTAGAGAGGGGTTAGTAGTAGTAGTAGAGAGGGGTCAGTAGTAGTAGTAGAGAGGGGTTAGTAGTAGTAGAGAGGGGTTAGTAGTAGTAGTAGAGAGGGGTCAGTAGTAGTAGTAGAGAGGGGTTAGTAGTAGTAGTAGAGAGGGGTCAGTAGTAGTAGTAGAGAGGGGTTAGTAGTAGTAGTAGAGAGGGGTCAGTTGTAGTAGTAGAGAGGGGTTAGTAATAGTAGTAGAGGGGTCAGTAGTAGTAGTAGAGAGGGGTTAGTAGTAGTATGGAGGGGTTAGTAGTAGAGAGAGGGGTTAGTAGTAGTAGTAGAGAGGGGTCAGTAGTAGTAGTAGAGAGGGGTTAGTAGTAGTAGAGAGGGGTTAGTAGTAGTAGAGAGGGGTTAGTAGTAGTAGAGAGGGGTTAGTAGTAGTAGTAGAGAGGGGTTAGTAGTAGTAGAGAGGGGTTAGTAGTAGAGAGAGGGGTTAGTAGTAGTAGTAGAGAGGGGTTAGTAGTAGTAGAGAGGGGTTAGTAGTAGTAGAGAGGGATTAGTAGTAGTAGAGAGGGGTTAGTAGTAGTAGAGAGGGGGTAGTAGTAGTAGAGAGGGGTTAGTAGTAGTAGAGAGGGGTTAGTAGTAGAGAGAGGGGTTAGTAGTAGTAGTAGAGAGGGGTTAGTAGTAGTAGAGAGGGGTTAGTAGTAGTAGAGAGGGGTTAGTAGTAGTAGAGAGGGGTCAGTAGTAGTAGAGAGGGGTTAGTAGTAGTAGAGAGGGGTTAGTAGTAGTAGTAGAGAGGGGTTAGTAGTAGTAGAGAGGGGTTAGTAGTAGTAGAGAGGGGTTAGTAGTAGTAGTAGAGGGGTCAGTAGTAGTAGTAGAGAGGGGTTAGTAGTAGTAGAGAGGGGTTAGTAGTAGTAGAGAGGGGTTAGTAGTAGTAGAGAGGGGTCAGTAGTAGTAGTAGAGAGGAGTTAGTAGTAGTAGAGAGGGGTTAGTAGTAGTAGAGAGGGGTTAGTAGTAGTAGTAGAGAGGGGTCAGTAGTAGTAGTAGAGAGGGGTTAGTAGTAGTAGAGAGGGGTTAGTAGTAGTAGAGAGGGGTTAGTAGTAGTAGAGACGACCATTATAGAGTTGCATACAAACACAGTTAATAGACTCCCCGCTTTTTGCTTTAATTTGATTAAAAAGCTAGTGTCATGAAGGGAATGGTATGATGCACATCTAATAACTGAACCATCTGTCTGGTGAGCTGGCAGGCTACCAGCATTGTGCTGTATGCAGCAGCCAGGCAGCAGCATGAGAACTTGACGAGAGAGAGAGAGAAGAGAGAGAGAGAGAGCAAGAGAGAGAGAGAGAGAGAGAGACAGAGACAGAGAGAGTGAGAGAGGAGAGAGAGAGAGAGAGAGAGAGAGAGAGACAGAGAGAAGAGAGAGAGAGAGAGAGAGAGAGAGAGAGAGAGAGAGAGAGAGAGAGAGAGAGAGAGAGAGAGGAGAGAGAGTTAGCAGTCTTGCCATTGAGAAGGGTAGAAACAGGAAAACCTGGCTCCCTGTAGAGGAAAGGCTGTGCAGCCACTGCACAACAGCAGAACCTGAGACGGAGCTGCATTTCCTCACAAAATGTCAGAAATATAAAACAATTAGAGAGTGTCATTTCCCAAATTTGAAACCCTTATTCAAGGTTTCAAAGACCTCTCTGATGAGGATAGGCTACCCGTCCTGTTGGGGGAGGACGCAGAGAGCTGTGGGTTGGCAGCGCACTACATTGCTGCCTGCCATAAGTTGAGGGACAGTGTCTGACAGACCAATCAACCTGCACATGTCCTCTACTGTATGATTATTGTTATTGTTCAATGTATGGTTATTTTGACCCTTGGTTATTGTTATTACTGTTGTCCAGTTGACAATTTTGATTCTCATTTTTTATTTTTTCATATTGTAAATATCCAAAATAAGCTTTGTTGTTACGTCATGCCAATAAAGCAAATTGAATGGAATTGAATGGAATTGAATTGAGAGACAGAGAGAAGAGACAGAGAGAGAGAGAGAGAGAGAGAGAGAGAGAGAGAGAGAGAGAGAGGAGAGAGAGAGAGAGAGAGACAGAGATGAGATGAGATAGAGAGAAAGAGAGAGAGAGAGAGCGAGAGACAGAGAGAGTGAGAGAGAGACAGAGAGAGGAAGAGAGAGAGAGAGAGAGAGAAAGAGAGAGAGAGAGACAGAGAGAGGGAGAGAGGGAGAGAGAGAGGAAGAGAGAGAAAAAGAGAGAGAGAGAGAGAACAGACTACTGCTGCTTTCTAGCCGCTTGGTCAACAACCATTGTGAGAAAAAACAAAGATATATAAATAAAGTATTTGTATAAAATCTAAAGGGAACAGCATGAGAAGAGAGGAGCCAAGGAGAAGTCCCGGCAGGCTGCACTTGCGCACAGGGCAGGCAGAAAGTTGGTTGGCAGGTGATCGATGACAAGACGTTCGGAGCTTCACAGAGCCTCTCTCTTCACTCAGTCAAAACCCTAACAGATCTACACAGCCTTCAGAAGCAGAACACCAGCAACAGCCTCAGCACTGCACACTCTCTATGGCACCACCACAGTACAACTTGGAACCACCACAATATAACTTAAAACCACCACAATAGAACTTGGAACCAATATAACATAACTTGGTACCACTACAATAGAACTTGGATCCACCACAATATAACTTGGAACCAATATTACATAACTTGGAACCACCACAATAGAACTTGGAACCACCATAATATAACTTGGAACCACCAATATAGAACTTGGAACCACTATAATATAACTTGGAACCACCACAATAGAACTTGGAACCACTACAATAGAAATTGGAACCACTATAATTAAACTTGGAACCACAACAATAGTACTTGGAACCACTACAATAGAACTTGGAACCACTATAATAGAACTTGGAACCAACACAATAGAACTTGGAACCACTACAATAGAACTTGGAACCAACATAACTTGGAACCACTACAATAGAACTTGGAACCACCACAATAGAACTTGGAACCACTACAATAGAACTTGGAACCACCACAATAGAACATGGAACCACCACAATAGAACTTGGAACCACCACAATAGAACTTGGAACCACTACAATAGAACTTGGAACCACTACAATAGAACTTGGAACCACTATAATAGAACTTGGAACCACTACAATACAACTTGGAACCATCACAATACAACTTGGAACCATCACAATAGAACTTGGAACCACTACAATACAACTTGGAACCATCACAATACAACTTGGAACCATCACAATACAACTTGGAACCACTACAATAGAACTTGGAACCACTGTAATATAACTTGGAACCACCACAATAGAACTTGGAACCAATGTAACATAACTTGGAACCACCACAATATAACTTGGAACCACCACAATAGAACTTGGAACCATCACAATATAACTTGGAACCATCACAACAGAACTTGGAACCACCACAATAGAACTTGGAACCACTATAATAGAACTTGGAACCACCACAATAGAACTTGGAACCACTATAATAGAACTTGGAACCACTATAATAGAACTTGGAACCACCACAATAGAGCTTGGAACCAGCATAATAGAACTTGCAACCAGCATAACAGAACTTGGAACCACTTAAATAGAACTTGGAACCACTATAGAACTTGGAACCCCCATAATGGAATGGCACTCTCCCACCTTTAGACGGTTGAACTACGGACAAGGAGGAAAGATGCAGCAGATACCTTCTATAGAAGAAGAATATAGGCCCAACTATATAACTAGAGACTAAACATAAAACCCAGCCATAAAACTTCTCAGCTTTAACTTCTCTTCTCTGTATACAGTATACAGTGACTTAGGGTTCATTTTGCACTTCCTAAGGCTTCCACTAGATGTCAACAGTCTTTAGAACCTTGTTTCATGCTTCTACTGTTACTGGGGAGAGAATAAGAGCTGACTCAAACAAGTGGACTGCCTGAGGCAAATGAGTTGTTTACTGCGCAGTCATGCAGGCGCGCCGTTCCTTCTTTTTCCTCTGTAATGAATACGCTATTGTCCGTTTGGAATATTATCAAATATTTATGAGAAAAAGACCCTAAGAATTGATTGTAAACATCTTTTGACATGTTTCTACGAACGGTAATGGAACTTTCTGACTTTTCGTCAAGGGTTTTGCGCTCGCGCATTGTACCTTTGGAATAGTGATCTGAACGCGCAAACAAAACGGAGATATTTGGACATAAATATGGAGTTTATCGAACAAAACAAACATTTCTTGTGGAAGTGGGAGTCCTGGGAGTGCATTCCGACGAAGATCAGCAAAGGTAAGTGAAGATTTCTAATACTATTTCTGAGTTTTGTTGACTCCAGAACTTGGCGGGTAACTGTATAGCTTGCTTTGATGGCTGAGCTCTGTACTCAGAATATTGAACAATGTGCTTTCGCCGTAAAGCTATTTTGAAATCTGACACAGCGGTTGCATTAAGGAGAAGTGTATCTATAATTCTTTCAATAACTGTTGTAAATTTGATCAACGTTTATGATGAGTATTTTTGTAAATTGATGTGCTCATTCACCGGCGGTTTTGGAGGCAAAACATTTTCTGAACATGGCACGCCAATGTAAAATGGGGTTTTTGGATATAAATATGAACTTTATCGAACAAAACATACATGTATTGTGTAACATTGAGGCCTGGGAGTGTCATCTGATGAAGATCGTCAAAGGTTAGTGATTAATTTTAGCTGTATTTCAGGTTTTTGTGACGCCTCTCCTTGCTTGGAAAATGGCTGTGTGTTTTTTTTTGTCTCAGCGCTGTCCTAACATAATCTAATGTTATGCTTTTGCAGTAAAGCCTTTCTGAAATCGGACAATGTGGTTGGATTAACGAGAAGTGTATCTTTAAAATGGGATATAATAGTTGTATGTTTGAGAAATTTGAATTATGAGATTTTTGTTGTTTTGAATTTGCCGCCCTGCTATTTCACTGGCTGTTGAATAGTGTGTACGCTAGCGTCCCACATACCCCAGAGAGGTTAAACAACACAATGCAGTAATATTAGAGAATAAAACACAGACAGATGCTGAACACACAGATTTGGCACCTGATGCTACCTCATTTCAACATACTTGGGTATGTTGAAATGTCACACATTAATACAGCATATCTAAACCAAATGTTTTTTTGTCAATTATTTATCAAATGGAATTTAAAAAAAACATCTTCACCTTAGATTCAAGAACATTTTGCAATATAATTTATAGTTGACAATATTACAAATGAACCCCACAATATAATGACATTATAACTCACAGTCAATGTCAACCAGGTGATAACAAACATGAAAACAATATTAATAATAAAACTAATTTGTGTGGAAAAATTAGATTCCTACAAATATACAATACCAGTTATACTGTTTTCCTCCACTAAAAGGAGACAGTGACTATGTTGTGTTGTGAGGGTAGGAGACAGTGATGGGTGTATTGTGTTGGGGGGAGTGAGGGTAGAGGATAGTAGTGATAGTTGTGTTGGGGGGAGTGAGGGTAGAGGATAGTAGTGATAGTTGTGTAGCGTTGGGGGGAGTGAGGGTAGAGGATAGTAGTGATGGTTGTGTTGGGGGGAGTGAGGGTAGAGGATAGTAGTGATAGTTGTGTTGTGTTGGGGGGAGTGAGGGTAGAGGATAGTAGTGATAGTTGTGTTGTGTTGGGGGAGTGAGGGTAGAGGATAGTAGTGATAGTTGTGTTGTGTTGGGGGAGTGAGGGTAGAGGATAGTAGTGATAGTTGTGTTGTGTTGGGGGGAGTGAGGGTAGAGGATAGTAGTGATAGTTGTGTTGTGTTGGGGGGAGTGAGGGTAGAGGATAGTAGTGATAGTTGTGTTGGGGGAGTGAGGGTAGAGGATAGTAGTGATAGTTGTGTTGTGTTGGGGGGAGTGAGGGTAGAGGATAGTAGTGATAGTTGTGTTGTGTTGGGGGGAGTGAGGGTAGAGGATAGTAGTGATAGTTGTGTTGTGTTGGGGGGAGTGAGGGTAGAGGATAGTAGTGATGGTTGTGTTGTGTTGGGGGGAGTGAGGGTAGAGGAAAGTAGTGACGGTTGTGTTGGGGAGTGAGGGTAGTCTGACGGTTCTGTTAGCTAGCCCGTGTATACGGAGGGTAGTCGGACGTAAATGGCTAGCCCGTGTAAATGGGACAGCACGGCTTTGTGTCTCTCTATACCAGATTTAACAAGTGAAGTGTGAGCGCTTGCCAAACACACACACACACACACACACACACACACACACACACACACACACACACACACACACACACACACACACACACACACACACACACACACACACACACACACACACACACACCCGAGCATCCAAGACAAAAGAGACCAATCCCCATGAATAGTTCCCAAATGGAGACTAAATCATTTGCATATGGAGCCGGAGCGAATGGGCTATTCCCAGAATAAATGTTAATAATTCAGTCCCAAAGAACCCTATGTAGTGCACTACTATAGTATAGTGCAGTAGCCAGTGGGCCCTGGTCAAAAGTAGTGCACTATAAAGGGAATGGAGTGCCATTTGGGATACATTCTCTATTTAATTTACAACTCAGTCACAGGTAGACCAGTGGGTAGTATGGGTACAGGTAGAACGGTGGGTAGTATGGGTACAGGTAGAACGGTGGGTAGTATGGGTACAGGTAGAATGGTGGGTAGTATGGGTACAGGTAGACCAGTGGGTAGTATGGGTACAGGTAGACCAGTGGGTAGTATGTGTACAGGTAGACCAGTGGGTAGTATGGGTACAGGTAGACCAGTGGGTAGTATGGGTACAGGTAGAACAGTGGGTAGTATGGGTACAGGTAGACCAGTGGGTGGTATGAGTACAGGTAGACCAGTGGGTAGTATGGGTAATGGTAGACCAGTGGGTAGTATGGGTACAGGTAGACCAGTGGGTAGTATGGGTACAGGTAGACCAGTGGGTAGTATGAGTACAGGTAGACCAGTGGGTAGTATGGGTACAGGTAGACCAGTGGGTAGTATGGGTAATGGTAGACCAGTGGGTAGTATGGGTACAGGTAGACCAGTGGGTAGTATGGGTACAGGTAGACCAGTGGGTAGTATGGGTAATGGTAGACCAGTGGGTAGTATGGGTAATGGTAGACCAGTGGGTAGTATGGATACAGGTAGACCAGTGGGTAGTATGGGTACAGGTAGACCAGTGGGTAGTATGGGTACAGGTAGACCAGTGGGTAGTATGGGTACAGGTAGACCAGTGGGTAGTATGGGTAATGGTAGACCAGTGGGTAGTATGGGTACAGGTAGAACAGTGGGTAGTATGGGTACAGGTAGACCAGTGGGTAGTATGGGTACAGGTAGAACAGTGGGTAGTATGGGTACAGGTAGAACAGTGGGTAGTATGGGTACAGGTAGACCAGTGGGTAGTATGGGTACAGGTAGAAAGTGGGTAGTATGGGTAATGGTAGACCAGTGGGTAGTATGGGTAATGGTAGACCAGTGGGTAGTATGGGTAATGGTAGACCAGTGGGTAGTATGGGTAATGGTAGACCAGTGGGTAGTATGGGTAATGGTAGAACGGTGGGTAGTATGGATACAGGTAGACCAGTGGGTAGTATGGGTACAGGTAGACCAGTGGGTAGTATGGGTAATGGTAGACCAGTGGGTAGTATGGGTATAGGTAGACCAGTGGGTAGGATGGGTAATGGTAGACCAGTGGGTAGTATGGGTACAGGTAGAACAGTGGGTAGTATGGGTACAGGTAGACCAGTGGGTAGTATGGGTACAGGTAGACCAGTGGGTAGTATGGGTACAGGTAGAATGGTGGGTAGTATGGGTACAGGTAGAATGGTGGGTAGTATGGGTACAGGTAGACCAGTGGGTAGTATGGGTACAGGTAGACCAGTGGGTAGTATGGGTACAGGTAGACCAGTGGGTAGTATGGGTACAGGTAGACCAGTGGGTAGTATGGGTACAGGTAGAACGGTGGGTAGTATGGGTACAGGTAGACCAGCGGTAGTATGGGTACAGGTAGACCAGTGGGTAATATGGGTACAGGTAGGACGGTGGGTATTATGGGTACAGGTAGAATGGTGGGTAGTATGAGTACAGGTAGATTGGTGGGTAGTATGGGTACAGGTAGACCAGTGGGTAGTATGGGTACAGGTAGAATGGTGGGTAGTATGGGTACAGGTAGACCAGTGGGTAGTATGGGTACAGGTAGACCAGTGGGTAGTATGTGTACAGGTAGACCAGTGGGTAGTATGGGTACAGGTAGACCAGTGGGTAGTATGGGTACAGGTAGAACAGTGGGTAGTATGGGTACAGGTAGACCAGTGGGTGGTATGAGTACAGGTAGACCAGTGGGTAGTATGGGTAATGGTAGACCAGTGGGTAGTATGGGTACAGGTAGACCAGTGGGTAGTATGGGTACAGGTAGACCAGTGGGTAGTATGAGTACAGGTAGACCAGTGGGTAGTATGGGTACAGGTAGACCAGTGGGTAGTATGGGTAATGGTAGACCAGTGGGTAGTATGGGTACAGGTAGAGCAGTGGGTAGTATGGGTACAGGTAGACCAGTGGGTAGTATGGGTAATGGTAGACCAGTGGGTAGTATGGGTAATGGTAGACCAGTGGGTAGTATGGATACAGGTAGACCAGTGGGTAGTATGGGTACAGGTAGACCAGTCGGTAGTATGGGTACAGGTAGACCAGTGGGTAGTATGGGTACAGGTAGACCAGTGGGTAGTATGGGTAATGGTAGACCAGTGGGTAGTATGGGTACAGGTAGAACAGTGGGTAGTATGGGTACAGGTAGACCAGTGGGTAGTATGGGTACAGGTAGAACAGTGGGTAGTATGGGTACAGGTAGAACAGTGGGTAGTATGGGTACAGGTAGACCAGTGGGTAGTATGGGTACAGGTAGAAAGTGGGTAGTATGGGTAATGGTAGACCAGTGGGTAGTATGGGTAATGGTAGACCAGTGGGTAGTATGGGTAATGGTAGACCAGTGGGTAGTATGGGTAATGGTAGACCAGTGGGTAGTATGGGTAATGGTAGAACGGTGGTAGTATGGATACAGGTAGACCAGTGGGTAGTATGGATACAGGTAGACCAGTGGGTAGTATGGGTACAGGTAGACCAGTGGGTAGTATGGGTAATGGTAGACCAGTGGGTAGTATGGGTATAGGTAGACCAGTGGGTAGGATGGGTAATGGTAGACCAGTGGGTAGTATGGGTACAGGTAGAACAGTGGGTAGTATGGGTACAGGTAGACCACTGGGTAGTATGGGTACAGGTAGACCAGTGGGTAGTATGGGTACAGGTAGAATGGTGGGTAGTATGGGTACAGGTAGAATGGTGGGTAGTATGGGTACAGGTAGAATGGTGGGTAGTATGGGTACAGGTAGACCAGTGAGTAGTATGGGTACAGGTAGACCAGTGGGTAGTATGGGTACAGGTAGAACGGTGGGTAGTATGGGTACAGGTAGACCAGCGGTAGTATGGGTACAGGTAGACCAGTGGGTAATATGGGTACAGGTAGGACGGTGGGTATTATGGGTACAGGTAGAATGGTGGGTAGTATGAGTACAGGTAGATTGGTGGGTAGTATGGGTACAGGTAGACCAGTGGGTAGTATGGGTACAGGTAGACCAGTGGGTAGTATGGGTACAGGTAGACCAGTGGGTAGTATGGGTACAGGTAGAACAGTGGGTAGTATGGGTACAGGTAGACCAGTGGGTAGTAAGGGTAATGATAGACCAGTGGGTAGTATGGGTACAGGTAGACCAGTGGGTAGTATGGGTAATGGTAGACCAGTGGGTAGTATGGGTACAGGTAGAATGGTGGGTAGTATGGGTACAGGTAGACCAGTGGGTAGTATGGGTACAGGTAGACCAGTGGGTAGTATGGGTACAGGTAGAACAGTGGGTAGTATGGGTACAGGTAGACCAGTGGGTAGTATGGGTAATGGTAGACCAGTGGGTAGTATGGGTACAGGTAGACCAGTGGGTAGTATGGGTAATGGTAGACCAGTGGGTAGTATGGGTACAGGTAGAATGGTGGGTAGTATGGGTACAGGTAGAATGGTGGGTAGTATGGGTACAGGTAGATCAGTGGGTAGTATGGGTACAGGTAGAATGGTAGGTAGTATGGGTAATGGTAGACCAGTGGGTAGTATGGGTACAGGTAGACCAGTGGGTAGTATGGGTACAGGTAGACCAGTGGGTAGTATGGGTACAGGTAGAAAGTGGGAGAAAACGTAGCCGGTAATTTGGGATTTTTTTTAGATTCAGCGTTTTAGCTCACTCACTCACTCTCGTTTGTTTGCTTAATATTGTTAGAGGGCAGGAGAGAAGATGAGAAAGGGATGAGGGGAGAGGATGAGAGAAGGAAGAGAGGCAGAAAGGGAAGAAGAGGAGAGTAAAGGAGGGGAGTGGAGAGGAGAGGAGAGGAGAGGAGAGGAGAGGAGAGGAGAGGAGAGGAGAGGAGAGGAGAGGAGAGGAGAGGAGAGGAGAGGAGAGGAGAGGAGAGGAGAGGAGAGGAGAGGAGGGGTGAGGAGAGGAGAGGAGAGGAGAGGAGAGGAGGGGAGAGGGCCGTTCTGTCTCTGGTCCCCTGTCACTCTCTCTCTCTTTCTCTCTCTCTCTCTCTCTCCCAGGGTTTAGTCCCCGCCGTTAGTCCTCCTGAGATTAGAGTAAACACTACTTGAATTATAGTCACACATTTCATTCTGATTTCATGCTTGGTGGATTTTTGACTCATTAGAAGTGTGATTCGTCAATCTGGCAGGATTCATCATTTGAACCTTTTGTCTCTGTAAATTGAGGGGACTTAAGAGGTTGGGCCAGCGAAGGCCATCTCTCTTTTAAAACAACCCTCTTCACACTCAGGTATTCCGCTCTCTCATTTAGTTTTTTCTTGTCGAAACAATTTCATTTTCTATACATGCACCATTGAAATAATCTTTGAGGTTATGTAAAGTATATTTGAGAATGTGAGATACAGGGCCTTCGGGAAAGTATTCAGACCCGTTGACTTTTTCCACATTTTTGTTATGTTACAGCCTTATTCTAAAATTGATAAAATAAAATAAAAATCCTCATCAATCTACATACAATACACCATAATGACAAAGCAAAAACTGTTTTTTGTTTTAATTGTTGAAATATATATATATCAAAAAACTATAATACCTTATTTACATAAGTATTCAGACCCTTTGCTATGAGACTTGAAATTGAGCACAGGTGCATCCTGTTTCCATTGATCATCCTTGAGATGTTTCTACATGATTTGGAAAGGCACACACCTGTCTATATAAGGTCCCACAGTTGACAGTGCATGTCAGAGCAAAAACCAAGCCATGAGGTCGAGGGAATTGTCCGTGGAGCTCCGAGACAGGATTGTGTTGAGGCAGAGTGCTACGGAAGGGTTACCAAAACATTTATGCAGGATTGAAGGTCTCCAAGAACACAGTGGCCTCCATCATTCTTAAATGGAAGAAGTCTGGAGCCACCAAGGTTTCTAGACAAGTCTCTGAATGTCCTTGAGTGGCCCAGCCAAAGCCCGGACTTGAAACCGATCGAACATCTCTGGAGAGACCTGAAAATAGCTGTGCAGTGACGCGCCGCATCCAACCTGACAAAGCTTCACATTCACACACACACACACACACACACACACACACACACACACACACACACACACACACACACACACACACACACACACACACACACACACACACACACACACACACACACACACACACACACACACACACACACACACACACACACAGAAAGAGCCATCTCCAACACCAGCTCCAGAAACAGAGACAGTCAGATCTTTTTCCAGCACCAGAGGGAGCCTGCTCTTTTTCCAACCCCTGAGAGATGCAGCGCCATCTCCATCACCATCTCCATCACCAGCTCCATCACCAGCTCCAGAGAGAGCCAGAGAGAGCCAGCACCAGCTCCAAAGCCAGACTCAGCATACAGCAGTACAGTGCATTCTGGTTAAGCTAGCTGAGAAAAAACACTGAACAGGAACACCCACAATAAACACATAGAGAATACATCCATCCAGTCATCCACTCTCTGAGACACAAACCCACCAAACTGCCTTTCTTGGTTAAAGTCAATAAACACATGTACACACACATGTACACACACATATATACACACACACACACACACACACACACACACACACACACACACACACACACACACACACACACACACACACACACACACACACACACACACACCCTCCGGAGCTTAAACGGACTCCAACAGCTGAGGATTATGGTCCTACTGCTTCCTGTCTGTCTGTCTTCAAACATCCTCACACATATCAACACCCCACTGGACAACATTACACAGCTGCCTTCTCCTCTCTGCCAGCTCAAAACATACCATTTTACTACTATGCCCACACACACACATGTTCACGCCACCACACACACACACACACACACACACACACACACACACACACACACACACACACGTGAACTTACGAACAAATACGCACATCTCACACACACACAGAGACTAAGAGTTTACGTCAAAGAGGAAGTAGAAGTAGATAAAGCTGTCTGAAGACCTCTATTTCAGCTTACACTTCATTGTGTCCCAAGCTGGTATTATTCACTAACTGGGTGTAAACTCGATACATCAAATGGGTGAGAATATACTTAGAAAATTACCATGTTCTGTTTAAATGACAAGACAAGGTGATACAGCTTTTCAAAATGAACGACACAATGACAATGTCATGACTGTCCTGTGAGGATCACAATGGGTCAGATCAGCTTGGCAATGGTTGACAATAACCAGACCTTCTCTCACCAACAGAAGAGGGGAGGAGGGAGCTGGTGGGAGGTTGACAGCTCACACCCTGTCGTAAATTACAGAAGAGGACTCTCTCTTTTTCCCCTCCAGTAAAATCCACCAAGGAATGGTCTTTGTTAACAGACTTTTTCCCGACGAAACTCAAACACATTCAAAAAGCGAATACTGGAACAATATTTCTAACATAAGAATGCGGAGAATGGTCAGAGATGAGCTATAGAAAACTAATGTTATATTGCTTTTTTATTTTGTGATGTCATTAGAAAGGTTATGGAGGAAATACTGTAACTTGAAAAAGGTATGAAGTCTCCATCCTTAACGTTGCATACGAAACCTTGAAAAACGATGAAAGTATTTTTTTGTTAAGAATAGAACAGAAAGACGGCGAGACTGCAGCTCATGTCCAAAGTACCCCGACAATCAACACGCGGAGGAATAGACGAGAAGCTCACTGGTACAGCTGATTAGCTGTCTTGAGTCAAATATCTAGAAAAGTGAACTCCTCAAACCATCCTACTACTCCTCTCAAATCACAGTAGTACGCTACTCTCATCACCCCCCACTGGAACCATTGGCACGGCTGGCTAGCTATCTTCCAGAGTGAACAACAGTAGAAGACGGGAAAGGGGAGACCCCTTTCGGACAATCAGAGCTTTGCCAGTTTTCAGCTGAAAGGCCAACAACCTTCTTAAGGAGGGCTGTTCCGACAGAGAGAAACGGTGAACAAAGGCACTCACACATAAATACATACATGATTTCTTATTCCAAATGGGCGATGGTTCGTATGCAAACTATATGATTACTGTAAGAATAGTTCTGAAATTTACAGACGATCTGTGTTTTTTTTCTCCCGCTCTATGTCATTGTGTAACAAGCCACCATATTGTAAAAGTCCGCTAGGGACCTTTGTCTCATGTATTAAGTGTGTATGTTATCCTGTTATTATTTAGTTAATTAAACCAATTTGTGTAGTACTGAATCATGAGTAAGGCTGGGGTTTCTGCAGATCCTAGAAGGTTCCGACTGTTCAGAATGATGATATGATACGAGGTAATGATTAATAAGATGACTGTTTATCGATGTTAAAAATATATACTTTAAAGAGTTTAACTCAGGATATGTAATAGGTATATCTTATAGAGTTTAATTCAGGAGATGGTCACTCTTTAAACAAACTCTTCTGTGGTGCACCAAATTCTGAATGAGTTAATTGTTACATGATTAATTTAATCGGGTAACAGAAAAACATAGTGGACAAAATAAATAACAGTCATCAGATTAATGAAAGTAAAGTGACGACAAAATATAGATGTAGGTTCATAATTTGAGCCAGTTTGCTACAGCAGGAAAACAAGAAATGTGAATTATTATCTAGATTATAATTAATGGATATTTCTGTATGGTTGATACATTTTTCATGAGGGAAAATCAAGTCTGACATTTCAAAGTGGAAATGACAAATTTCTGAAGCCTTTTTATATCTCAAATAAACTACAGGTTTTAAATGTACTGCATTTCAGGAAAGTTATCCTGCAGTGGAAGTAAAGTTCTCCTGCAACAGGTTGATCAAATTAAGACCCTACATCTGTATCCTATTGGAACTCAGATTTCACATGCCGAACAAAACATCAGTCAAATATAAAGCCATAGGAGGTATGTTATGTAGAGTAAGTGTGTGTGTGAGTGTGTGTGTGTGTCAGTATGAGTGTGTGTGAGTGTGTGTGTGTGTGTGTGTGTGTGTGTGTGTGTGTGTGTGTGTGAAAGCATTGATGTTATAAAGGATTTGCGACACACAGAGGAACAGAGGAAAACACAGAGAGAGAGAAAAATGCATATCCCATTGTCTTCTCAATCACCTATATTTCCCAAGCACCCTTAAAATCATAGGATCAGACAGAAGCGTCCCTTACACACCACACACACACACACACACACACACACACACACACACACACACACACACACACACACACACACACACACAGACACACACACACACACACACACACACACACACACACAAACACACACACATGCACGAACAGAAACAAACAACTAAACTTCCTTTCCCAACGAACGAGTTACCACTCCCCCATTCACTTTACTACGACTGATCCCCCATTCACTTTACTACCACTGATCCCCCATTCACTTTACTACCACTGATCCCCCATTCCCTTTACTACCACTGATCCCCCATTCACTTTACTACCACTGATCCCCCATTCACTTTACTACCACTGATCCCCCATTCACTTTACTACCACTGATCCCCCATTCACTTTACTACCACTGATCCCCCATTCACTTTACTACCACTGATCATCCATTCACTTTACTACCACTGATCACCCATTCACTTTACTACCACTGATCCCCCATTCACTTTACTACCACTGATCCCCCATTCACTTTACTACCACTGATCCCCCATTCACTTTACTACCACTGATCCTCAGTTCACTTTACTACAACTGATCCCCCATTCACTGCCACTGATCCCCATTCACTTTACTATCACTGATCCCCCATTCACTTTACTACCACTGATCCCCCATTCACTTTACTACCACTGATCCCCAATTCACTTTACTACCACTGATCCCACATTCACTTTACTATCACTGATCCCCATTCACTTTACTATCACTGATCCCCTATTCACTTTAAGCCACTGATCCCACATTCACTTTACTACCACTGATCACCCATTCACTACCACTGATCCCCCATTTACTACCACTGATCCCCATTCACTTTACTACCACTGATCCCCCATTCACTACCACTGATCCCCCATTTACTACCACTGATCCACATTCACTTTACTACCACTGATCCCCATTCACGTTACTACCACTGATCCCCTATTTACTACCACTGATCCACATTCACTTTACTACCACTGATCCCCCATTCACTTTACTACCACTGATCCCCCATTCACTTTACTACCACTGATCCCCCATTCACTTTACTACCACTGATCCCCCATTCACTGCCACTGATCCCCGTTTCACTTTACTATCACTGATCCCCCATTCACTTTACTACCACTGATCCCCCATTCACTTTACTACCACTGATCCCCCATTCACTTTACTATCACTGATCCCCTATTCAATTTAAGCCACCGATCCTCCATTCACTTTACTACCACTGATCCCCCATTCACTTTACTATCACTGATCCACTATTCACTTTAAGCCACTGATCCCCCATTCACTTTACTACCACTGATCCCGCATTCACTTTACTACCACTGATCCTCCATCCACTTTACTACCACTGATCCCCCATTCACTTCAAACCCACTGATCCCCCATTAACTTTACAATCACTGATCCCCCCATTCACTACCACTGATCCCCATTGACTTTACTATCACTGATCCCCCATTGTCTTTACTACAACTGATCCTCCATTCACTTTACTACCACTGATCCTCCATTCACTTTACTACCACTGATCACCCCATTCACTACCAGTGATCCCCCATTCACTACCACTGATCCCCCATTCCCTACCACTGATACCCCATTCACTACCACTGATCCCCATTAACTTTACTACCGCTGATCCCACATTCACTTTACTACCACTGATCCTTCATTTACGTTACTACCACTGATCCCCTATTCACTTTACTACCACTGATCCTCCATTCACGTTACTACCGCTGATCCCCCATTCACTTTACTACCACTGATCCCCCATTCACTTTACAACCGCTGATTCCTCATTCACTTTACTACCACTGATCCCCCATTCACTGCCACTGATCCCCTATTCACTTTACTATCACTGATCCCCCTTTCACTTTACTACCACTGATCCCCCATTCACTTTACTACCATTGATCCTCCGTTCACTTTACTACCACTGATCCCCCATTCACTTTACTACCACTGATCCCCCATTTATTTTACTACCACTGATCCCCCATTCACTTTACTACCACTGATCCGCCGTTCACTTTACTACCACTGATCCCCCATTCACTTTACTACCACTGATCCCCCATTCACTTTACTACCACTGATGCCCCATTCACTTTACTACCACTGATCCTCCGTTCACTTTACTACAACTGATCCCCCATTCACATTACTACCACTGATCCCCCATTCACTTTACTACCACTGATCCCCCATTCACTGCCACTGATCCCCATTCACTTTACTATCACTGATCCCCCATTCACTTTACTACCACTGATCCCCCATTCACTTTACTACCACTGATCCCCAATTCACTTTACTACCACTGATCCCACATTCACTTTACTATCACTGATCCCCTATTCACTTTAAGCCACTGATCCCACATTCACTTTACTACCACTGCTCCCGCATTCACTTTACTAACACTGATCCCCTATTCACTTTAAGCCACTGATCCCACATTCACTTTACTACCACTGCTCCCGCATTCACTTTACTAACACTGATCCTCCATCCACTTTACTACCACTGATCCCCCATTCACTTCACAAACACTGATCCCCCATTAAATTTACTACCACTGATCCCCCCATTCACTTTACTATCACTGATCCCCCATTCACTTTACTACCACTGATCCCCCATTCACTTTACTACCACTGATCCCCAATTCACTTTACTACCACTGATCCCACATTCACTTTACTATCACTGATCCCCATTCACTTTACTATCACTGATCCCCTATTCACTTTAAGCCACTGATCCCACATTCACTTTACTACCACTGATCACCCATTCACTACCACTGATCCCCCATTTACTACCACTGATCCCCATTCACTTTACTACCACTGATCCCCCATTCACTACCACTGATCCCCCATTTACTACCACTGATCCACATTCACTTTACTACCACTGATCCCCATTCACGTTACTACCACTGATCCCCCATTTACTACCACTGATCCACATTCACTTTACTACCACTGATCCCCCATTCACTTTACTACCACTGATCCCCCATTCACTTTACTACCACTGATCCCCCATTCACTTTACTACCACTGATCCCCCATTCACTGCCACTGATCCCCGTTTCACTTTACTATCACTGATCCCCCATTCACTTTACTACCACTGATCCCCTATTCAATTTAAGCCACCGATCCTCCATTCACTTTACTACCACTGATCCCCCATTCACTTTACTATCACTGATCCACTATTCACTTTAAGCCACTGATCCCCCATTCACTTTACTACCACTGATCCCGCATTCACTTTACTACCACTGATCCTCCATCCACTTTACTACCACTGATCCCCCATTCACTTCAAACCCACTGATCCCCCATTAACTTTACAATCACTGATCCCCCCATTCACTACCACTGATCCCCATTGACTTTACTATCACTGATCCCCCATTGTCTTTACTACAACTGATCCTCCATTCACTTTACTACCACTGATCTTCCATTCACTTTACTACCACTGATCACCCCATTCACTACCAGTGATCCCCCATTCACTACCACTGATCCCCCATTCCCTACCACTGATACCCCATTCACTACCACTGATCCCCATTGACTTTACTATCACTGATCCCCCATTGTCTTTACTACCGCTGATCCCATATTCACTTTACTACCACTGATCCTTCACTTACGTTACTACCACTGATCCCCTATTCACTTTACTACCACTGATCCTCCATTCACGTTACTACCGCTGATCCCCCATTCACTTTACTACCACTGATCCCCCATTCACTTTACAACCGCTGATTCCTCATTCACTTTACTACCACTGATCCCCCATTCACTGCCACTGATCCCCTATTCACTTTACTATCACTGATCCCCCTTTCACTTTACTACCACTGATCCAACATTCACTACCACTGATCCCCCATTCACTTTACCACCACTGATCCCCCATTCACTTTATTACCACTGATCCCCCATTCACTTTACTACCATTGATCCTCCGTTCACTTTACTACCACTGATCCCCCATTCACTTTACTACCACTGATCCCCCATTTATTTTACTACCACTGATCCCCCATTCACTCTACTACCACTGATCCGCCGTTCACTTTACTACCACTGATCTCCCATTCACATTACTACCACTGATCCCCCATTCACTTTACTACCACTGATCCCCCATTCACTGCCACTGATCCCCATTCACTTTACTACCACTGATCCCCAATTCACTTTACTACCACTGATCCCCATTCACTTTACTATCACTGATCCCCTATTCACTTTAAGCCACTGATCCCACATTCACTTTACTACCACTGCTCCCGCATTCACTTTACTAACACTGATCCTCCATCCACTTTACTACCACTGATCCCCCATTCACTTCACAAACACTGATCCCCCATTAAATTTACTACCACTGATCCCCCATTCACTTTACTACCACTGATCCTGCGTTCACTTTACTACCACTGATCCCCCATTCACTTTACTACCACTGATCCAACATTCACTACCACTGATCCCCCATTCACTTTACTACCACTGATCCGCCGTTCACTTTACTACCACTGATCCCCCATTCACTTTACTACCACTGATCCCCCATTCACTTTACTACCACTGATGCCCCATTCACTTTACTACCACTGATCCTCCGTTCACTTTACTACAACTGATCCCCCATTCACTTTACTACCACTGATCCCCAATTCACTTTACTACCACTGATCCCACATTCACTTTACTATCACTGATCCCCTATTCACTTTAAGCCACTGATCCCACATTCAGTTTACTACCACTGCTCCCGCATTCACTTTACTAACACTGATCCTCCATCCACTTTACTAACACTGATCCCCCATTCACTTTACTACCACTGATCCTGCGTTCACTTTACTACCACTGATCCCCCATTCACTTTACTACCACTGATCCAACATTCACTACCACTGATCCCCCATTCACTTTACAACCACTGATCCCCCATTCACTTTACTACAACTGATCCTCCGTTCACTTTACTACCACTGATCCTCCATTAACTTTTCAACCACTGATCCCCCATTCACTTTACTACCACTGATCCCCCATTCACTTTACTACCACTGATCCCCTATTCACTTTACTACCACTGATCCCCTATTCACTTTAAGCAACTGATCACACATTCACTTTACTACCACAGATCCCGCATTCACTTTACTAACACTGATGCTCCATTCACTTTACTATCACTGATCCCCCCATTGTCTTTACTATCACTGATCCCCCATTGTTTTACTACCACTGATCATCAATTCACTTCATTACCACTGATCCCCCATTCAGTTTACTACCACTGATCCCCCATTCACTTTACAACCACTGATCCCACATTCACTTTACTACCACTGATCCCCCATTTACTTTATTACCACTGATGCTCCATTCACTTTACTATCACTGATCCCCCATTGTCTTTACTATCACTGATCCCCCATTGTTTTACTACCACTGATCATCAATTCACTTTATTACCACTGATCCCAATTAAGTTTACTACCAATGATCCCCCATTCACTTTACAACCACTGATCCCCCATTCACTTTACTACCACTGATCCCCCATTCACTTTACTACCACTGATCCTCCATTCACGTTACTACCACTGATCCCCCATTCACTTTACTACCACTGATCCCCCATTCACTTTACTACCACTGATCCCCCATTCACTTTACTACCACTGATCCCCCATTCACTTTACTACCACTGATCCCCCATTCACTTTACTACCACTGATCCGCCGTTCACTTTACTACCACTGATCCCCCATTCACTTTACTACCACTGATCCCCCATTCACTTTACTACCACTGATGCCCCATTCACTTTACTACCACTGATCCTAAATTCACTTTACTACAACTGATCCCCCATTCACTTTACTACCACTGATCCCCAATTCACTTTACTACCACTGATCCCACATTCACTTTACTATCACTGATCCCCATTCGCTTTACTATCACTGATCCCCTATTCACTTTAAGCCACTGATCCCACATTCAGTTTACTACCACTGCTCCCGCATTCACTTTACTAACACTGATCCTCCATCCACTTTACTACCACTGATCCCCCATTCACTTTACTACCACTGATCCTGCGTTCACTTTACTACCACTGATCCCCCATTCACTTTACTACCACTGATCCAACATTCACTACCACTGATCCCCCATTCACTTTACAACCACTGATCCCCCATTCACTTTACTACAACTGATCCTCCGTTCACTTTACTACCACTGATCCTCCATTAACTTTTCAACCACTGATCCCCCATTCACTTTACTACCACTGATCCCCCATTCACTTTACTACCACTGATCCCCTATTCACTTTACTACCACTGATCCCCTATTCACTTTAAGCAACTGATCACACATTCACTTTACTACCACTGATCCCGCATTCACTTTACTAACACTGATGCTCCATTCACATTACTATCACTGATCCCCCCATTGTCTTTACTATCACTGATCCCCCATTGTTTTACTACCACTGATCATCAATTCACTTCATTACCACTGATCCCCCATTCAGTTTACTACCACTGATCCCTCATTCACTTTACAACCACTGATCCCACATTCACTTTACTACCACTGATCCCCCATTTACTTTATTACCACTGATGCTCCATTCACTTTACTATCACTGATCCCCCATTGTCTTTACTATCACTGATCCCCCATTGTTTTACTACCACTGATCATCAATTCACTTTATTACCACTGATCCCAATTAAGTTTACTACCAATGATCCCCCATTCACTTTACAACCACTGATCCCCCATTCACTTTACTACCACTGATCCCCCATTAACTTTACCACCACTGATCCTCCATTCACTTTACTACCACTGATCCCCCATTCACTTTACTACCACTGATCCTCCATTCACGTTACTACCACTGATCCCCCATTCACTTTACTACCACTGATCCCCCATTCACTTTACTACCACTGATCCCCCATTCACTTTACTACCACTGATCCCCCATTCACTTTACTACCACTGATCCC
This sequence comes from Salmo salar, assembly GCF_965601325.2. NCBI lineage: Eukaryota > Metazoa > Chordata > Actinopteri > Salmoniformes > Salmonidae > Salmo > Salmo salar. The sequence continues at coordinate 179,570,302 of NC_138291.1, read as the reverse complement.
CCATTCACTTTACTACCACTGATCCCCCGTTCACTTTACTACCACTGATCCCCCATTCACTTCAAACCCACTGATCCCCCATTAACTTTAGAACCACTGATCCCTCCATTCACTACCACTGATCCCCCATTGACTTTACTATCACTGATCCCCCATTGTCTTTACTACAACTGATCCTCCATTCACTTTACTACCACTGATCCTCCATTCACTTTACTACCACTGATCACACCATTCACTACCAGTGATCCCCCATTCATTACCACTGATCCCCCATTCCCTACCACTGATACCCCATTCACTACCACTGATCCCCATTAACTTTACTACCGCTGATCCCACATTCACTTTACTACCACTGATCCCCCATTCACTTTACTACCACTGATCCCGCATTCACTTTACTACCACTGATCCTCCATCCACTTTACTACCACTGATCCCCCATTCACTTCAAACCCACTGATCCCCCATTAACTTTACAACCACTGATCCCCCATTTCACTACCACTGATCCCCCATTCACTTTACTACCACTGATCCCCCATTCACTTTACTACCGCTGATTCCTCATTCACTTTACTACCCCTGATCCCCCATTCACTGCCACTGATCCCCCATTCACTTTACTACCACTGATCCTCCATCCACTTTACTACCACTGATCCCCCATTCACTTCAAACCCACTGATCCCCCATTAACTTTACAACCACTGATCCCCCATTTCACTACCACTGATCCCCCATTCACTTTACTACCACTGATCCCCCATTCACTTTACTACCGCTGATTCCTCATTCACTTTACTACCCCTGATCCCCCATTCACTGCCACTGATCCCCCATTCACTTTACTACCACTGATCCCCCATTCACTTTACTACCACTGATCCCCCATTCACTTTACTACCATTGATCCTCCGTTCACTTTACTACCACTGATCCCCCATTCACTTTACTACCACTGATCCCCCATTTATTTTACTACCACTGATCCCCCATTCACTTTACTACCACTGATCCTCCGTTCACTTTAATACCACTGATCCCCCATTCACTTCAAACCCACTGATCCCCCATTAACTTTACAATCACTGATCCCCCCATTCACTACCACTGATCCCCATTGACTTTACTATCACTGATCCCCCATTGTCTTTACTACAACTGATCCTCCATTCACTTTACTACCACTGATCCTCCATTCACTTTACTACCACTGATCACCCCATTCAATACCAGTGATCCCCCATTCACTACCACTGATCCCCCATTCCCTACCACTGATACCCCATTCACTACCACTGATCCCCATTAACTTTACTACCGCTGATCCCACATTCACTTTACTACCACTGATCCTTCATTTACGTTACTACCACTGATCCCCTATTCACTTTACTACCACTGATCCTCCATTCACGTTACTACCGCTGATCCCCCATTCACTTTACTACCACTGATCCCCCATTCACTTTACAACCGCTGATTCCTCATTCACTTTACTACCACTGATCCCCCATTCACTGCCACTGATCCCCTATTCACTTTACTATCACTGATCCCCCTTTCACTTTACTACCACTGATCCAACATTCACTACCACTGATCCCCCATTCACTTTACCACCACTGATCCCCCATTCACTTTATTACCACTGATCCCCCATTCACTTTACTACCATTGATCCTCCGTTCACTTTACTACCACTGATCCCCCATTCACTTTACTACCACTGATCCCCCATTTATTTTACTACCACTGATCCCCCATTCACTTTACTACCACTGATCCGCCGTTCACTTTACTACCACTGATCCCCCATTCACTTTACTACCACTGATCCCCCATTCACTTTACTACCACTGATGCCCCATTCACTTTACTACCACTGATCCTCCGTTCACTTTACTACAACTGATCCCCCATTCACATTACTACCACTGATCCCCCATTCACTTTACTACCACTGATCCCCCATTCACTGCCACTGATCCCCATTCACTTTACTATCACTGATCCCCCATTCACTTTACTACCACTGATCCCCCATTCACTTTACTACCACTGATCCCCAATTCACTTTACTACCACTGATCCCACATTCACTTTACTATCACTGATCCCCATTCACTTTACTATCACTGATCCCCTATTCACTTTAAGCCACTGATCCCACATTCACTTTACTACCACTGCTCCCGCATTCACTTTACTAACACTGATCCTCCATCCACTTTACTACCACTGATCCCCCATTCACTTCACAAACACTGATCCCCCATTAAATTTACTACCACTGATCCCCCCATTCACTTTACTATCACTGATCCCCCATTCACTTTACTACCACTGATCCCCCATTCACTTTACTACCACTGATCCCCAATTCACTTTACTACCACTGATCCCACATTCACTTTACTATCACTGATCCCCATTCACTTTACTATCACTGATCCCCTATTCACTTTAAGCCACTGATCCCACATTCACTTTACTACCACTGATCACCCATTCACTACCACTGATCCCCCATTTACTACCACTGATCCCCATTCACTTTACTACCACTGATCCCCCATTCACTACCACTGATCCCCCATTTACTACCACTGATCCACATTCACTTTACTACCACTGATCCCCATTCACGTTACTACCACTGATCCCCCATTTACTACCACTGATCCACATTCACTTTACTACCACTGATCCCCCATTCACTTTACTACCACTGATCCCCCATTCACTTTACTACCACTGATCCCCCATTCACTTTACTACCACTGATCCCCCATTCACTGCCACTGATCCCCGTTTCACTTTACTATCACTGATCCCCCATTCACTTTACTACCACTGATCCCCTATTCAATTTAAGCCACCGATCCTCCATTCACTTTACTACCACTGATCCCCCATTCACTTTACTATCACTGATCCACTATTCACTTTAAGCCACTGATCCCCCATTCACTTTACTACCACTGATCCCGCATTCACTTTACTACCACTGATCCTCCATCCACTTTACTACCATTGATCCCCCATTCACTTCAAACCCACTGATCCCCCATTAACTTTACAATCACTGATCCCCCCATTCACTACCACTGATCCCCATTGACTTTACTATCACTGATCCCCCATTGTCTTTACTACAACTGATCCTCCATTCACTTTACTACCACTGATCTTCCATTCACTTTACTACCACTGATCACCCCATTCACTACCAGTGATCCCCCATTCACTACCACTGATCCCCCATTCCCTACCACTGATACCCCATTCACTACCACTGATCCCCATTAACTTTACTACCGCTGATCCCACATTCACTTTACTACCACTGATCCTTCATTTACGTTACTACCACTGATCACCTATTCACTTTACTACCACTGATCCTCCATTCACGTTACTACCGCTGATCCCCCATTCACTTTACTACCACTGATCCCCCATTCACTTTACAACCGCTGATTCCTCATTCACTTTACTACCACTGATCCCCCATTCACTGCCACTGATCCCCTATTCACTTTACTATCACTGATCCCCCTTTCACTTTACTACCACTGATCCAACATTCACTACCACTGATCCCCCATTCACTTTACCACCACTGATCCCCCATTCACTTTATTACCACTGATCCCCCATTCACTTTACTACCATTGATCCTCCGTTCACTTTACTACCACTGATCCCCCATTCACTTTACTACCACTGATCCCCCATTTATTTTACTACCACTGATCCCCCATTCACTCTACTACCACTGATCTGCCGTTCACTTTACTACCACTGATCTCCCATTCACATTACTACCACTGATCCCCCATTCACTTTACTACCACTGATCCCCCATTCACTGCCACTGATCCCCATTCACTTTACTACCACTGATCCCCAATTCACTTTACTACCACTGATCCCACATTCACTTTAATATCACTGATCCCCATTCACTTTACTATCACTGATCCCCTATTCACTTTAAGCCACTGATCCCACATTCACTTTACTACCACTGCTCCCGCATTCACTTTACTAACACTGATCCTCCATCCACTTTACTACCACTGATCCCCCATTCACTTCACAAACACTGATCCCCCATTAAATTTACTACCACTGATCCCCCATTCACTTTACTACCACTGATCCCCCATTCACTTTACTACCACTGATCCCCCATTCACTTTACTACCACTGATCCCCCATTCACTTTACTACCACTGATCCCCCATTCACTTTACTACCACTGATCCGCCGTTCACTTTACTACCACTGATCCCCCATTCACTTTACTACCACTGATCCCCCATTCACTTTACTACCACTGATGCCCCATTCACTTTACTACCACTGATCCTCCGTTCACTTTACTACAACTGATCCCCCATTCACTTTACTACCACTGATCCCCAATTCACTTTACTACCACTGATCCCCCATTCACTTTACCACCACTGATCCCCCATTCACTTTATTACCACTGATCCCCCATTCACTTTACTACCATTGATCCTCCGTTCACTTTACTACCACTGATCCCCCATTCACTTTACTACCACTGATCCCCCATTTATTTTACTACCACTGATCCCCCATTCACTTTACTACCACTGATCCGCCGTTCACTTTACTACCACTGATCCCCCATTCACTTTACTACCACTGATCCCCCATTCACTTTACTACCACTGATGCCCCATTCACTTTACTACCACTGATCCTCCGTTCACTTTACTACAACTGATCCCCCATTCACATTACTACCACTGATCCCCCATTCACTTTACTACCACTGATCCCCCATTCACTGCCACTGATCCCCATTCACTTTACTATCACTGATCCCCCATTCACTTTACTACCACTGATCCCCCATTCACTTTACTACCACTGATCCCCAATTCACTTTACTACCACTGATCCCACATTCACTTTACTATCACTGATCCCCATTCACTTTACTATCACTGATCCCCTATTCACTTTAAGCCACTGATCCCACATTCACTTTACTACCACTGCTCCCGCATTCACTTTACTAACACTGATCCTCCATCCACTTTACTACCACTGATCCCCCATTCACTTCACAAACACTGATCCCCCATTAAATTTACTACCACTGATCCCCCCATTCACTTTACTATCACTGATCCCCCATTCACTTTACTACCACTGATCCCCCATTCACTTTACTACCACTGATCCCCAATTCACTTTACTACCACTGATCCCACATTCACTTTACTATCACTGATCCCCATTCACTTTACTATCACTGATCCCCTATTCACTTTAAGCCACTGATCCCACATTCACTTTACTACCACTGATCACCCATTCACTACCACTGATCCCCCATTTACTACCACTGATCCCCATTCACTTTACTACCACTGATCCCCCATTCACTACCACTGATCCCCCATTTACTACCACTGATCCACATTCACTTTACTACCACTGATCCCCATTCACGTTACTACCACTGATCCCCCATTTACTACCACTGATCCACATTCACTTTACTACCACTGATCCCCCATTCACTTTACTACCACTGATCCCCCATTCACTTTACTACCACTGATCCCCCATTCACTTTACTACCACTGATCCCCCATTCACTGCCACTGATCCCCGTTTCACTTTACTATCACTGATCCCCCATTCACTTTACTACCACTGATCCCCTATTCAATTTAAGCCACCGATCCTCCATTCACTTTACTACCACTGATCCCCCATTCACTTTACTATCACTGATCCACTATTCACTTTAAGCCACTGATCCCCCATTCACTTTACTACCACTGATCCCGCATTCACTTTACTACCACTGATCCTCCATCCACTTTACTACCATTGATCCCCCATTCACTTCAAACCCACTGATCCCCCATTAACTTTACAATCACTGATCCCCCCATTCACTACCACTGATCCCCATTGACTTTACTATCACTGATCCCCCATTGTCTTTACTACAACTGATCCTCCATTCACTTTACTACCACTGATCTTCCATTCACTTTACTACCACTGATCACCCCATTCACTACCAGTGATCCCCCATTCACTACCACTGATCCCCCATTCCCTACCACTGATACCCCATTCACTACCACTGATCCCCATTAACTTTACTACCGCTGATCCCACATTCACTTTACTACCACTGATCCTTCATTTACGTTACTACCACTGATCACCTATTCACTTTACTACCACTGATCCTCCATTCACGTTACTACCGCTGATCCCCCATTCACTTTACTACCACTGATCCCCCATTCACTTTACAACCGCTGATTCCTCATTCACTTTACTACCACTGATCCCCCATTCACTGCCACTGATCCCCTATTCACTTTACTATCACTGATCCCCCTTTCACTTTACTACCACTGATCCAACATTCACTACCACTGATCCCCCATTCACTTTACCACCACTGATCCCCCATTCACTTTATTACCACTGATCCCCCATTCACTTTACTACCATTGATCCTCCGTTCACTTTACTACCACTGATCCCCCATTCACTTTACTACCACTGATCCCCCATTTATTTTACTACCACTGATCCCCCATTCACTCTACTACCACTGATCCGCCGTTCACTTTACTACCACTGATCTCCCATTCACATTACTACCACTGATCCCCCATTCACTTTACTACCACTGATCCCCCATTCACTGCCACTGATCCCCATTCACTTTACTACCACTGATCCCCAATTCACTTTACTACCACTGATCCCACATTCACTTTAATATCACTGATCCCCATTCACTTTACTATCACTGATCCCCTATTCACTTTAAGCCACTGATCCCACATTCACTTTACTACCACTGCTCCCGCATTCACTTTACTAACACTGATCCTCCATCCACTTTACTACCACTGATCCCCCATTCACTTCACAAACACTGATCCCCCATTAAATTTACTACCACTGATCCCCCATTCACTTTACTACCACTGATCCCCCATTCACTTTACTACCACTGATCCCCCATTCACTTTACTACCACTGATCCCCCATTCACTTTACTACCACTGATCCCCCATTCACTTTACTACCACTGATCCGCCGTTCACTTTACTACCACTGATCCCCCATTCACTTTACTACCACTGATCCCCCATTCACTTTACTACCACTGATCCCCCATTTATTTTACTACCACTGATCCCCCATTCACTTTACTACCACTGATCCTCCGTTCACTTTAATACCACTGATCCCCCATTCACTTTACTACCACTGATCCCCCATTCACTTTACTACCACTGATCCCCCATTCACTTTACTACCACTGCTCCCGCATTCACTTTACTAACACTGATCCTCCATCCACTTTACTACCACTGATCCCCCATTCACTTCACAAACACTGATCCCCCATTAAATTTACTACCACTGATCCCCCCATTCACTTTACTATCACTGATCCCCCATTCACTTTACTACCACTGATCCCCCATTCACTTTACTACCACTGATCCCCAATTCACTTTACTACCACTGATCCCACATTCACTTTACTATCACTGATCCCCATTCACTTTACTATCACTGATCCCCTATTCACTTTAAGCCACTGATCCCACATTCACTTTACTACCACTGATCACCCATTCACTACCACTGATCCCCCATTTACTACCACTGATCCCCATTCACTTTACTACCACTGATCCCCCATTCACTACCACTGATCCCCCATTTACTACCACTGATCCACATTCACTTTACTACCACTGATCCCCATTCACGTTACTACCACTGATCCCCCATTTACTACCACTGATCCACATTCACTTTACTACCACTGATCCCCCATTCACTTTACTACCACTGATCCCCCATTCACTTTACTACCACTGATCCCCCATTCACTTTACTACCACTGATCCCCCATTCACTGCCACTGATCCCCGTTTCACTTTACTATCACTGATCCCCCATTCACTTTACTACCACTGATCCCCTATTCAATTTAAGCCACCGATCCTCCATTCACTTTACTACCACTGATCCCCCATTCACTTTACTATCACTGATCCACTATTCACTTTAAGCCACTGATCCCCCATTCACTTTACTACCACTGATCCCGCATTCACTTTACTACCACTGATCCTCCATCCACTTTACTACCATTGATCCCCCATTCACTTCAAACCCACTGATCCCCCATTAACTTTACAATCACTGATCCCCCCATTCACTACCACTGATCCCCATTGACTTTACTATCACTGATCCCCCATTGTCTTTACTACAACTGATCCTCCATTCACTTTACTACCACTGATCTTCCATTCACTTTACTACCACTGATCACCCCATTCACTACCAGTGATCCCCCATTCACTACCACTGATCCCCCATTCCCTACCACTGATACCCCATTCACTACCACTGATCCCCATTAACTTTACTACCGCTGATCCCACATTCACTTTACTACCACTGATCCTTCATTTACGTTACTACCACTGATCACCTATTCACTTTACTACCACTGATCCTCCATTCACGTTACTACCGCTGATCCCCCATTCACTTTACTACCACTGATCCCCCATTCACTTTACAACCGCTGATTCCTCATTCACTTTACTACCACTGATCCCCCATTCACTGCCACTGATCCCCTATTCACTTTACTATCACTGATCCCCCTTTCACTTTACTACCACTGATCCAACATTCACTACCACTGATCCCCCATTCACTTTACCACCACTGATCCCCCATTCACTTTATTACCACTGATCCCCCATTCACTTTACTACCATTGATCCTCCGTTCACTTTACTACCACTGATCCCCCATTCACTTTACTACCACTGATCCCCCATTTATTTTACTACCACTGATCCCCCATTCACTCTACTACCACTGATCCGCCGTTCACTTTACTACCACTGATCTCCCATTCACATTACTACCACTGATCCCCCATTCACTTTACTACCACTGATCCCCCATTCACTGCCACTGATCCCCATTCACTTTACTACCACTGATCCCCAATTCACTTTACTACCACTGATCCCACATTCACTTTAATATCACTGATCCCCATTCACTTTACTATCACTGATCCCCTATTCACTTTAAGCCACTGATCCCACATTCACTTTACTACCACTGCTCCCGCATTCACTTTACTAACACTGATCCTCCATCCACTTTACTACCACTGATCCCCCATTCACTTCACAAACACTGATCCCCCATTAAATTTACTACCACTGATCCCCCATTCACTTTACTACCACTGATCCCCCATTCACTTTACTACCACTGATCCCCCATTCACTTTACTACCACTGATCCCCCATTCACTTTACTACCACTGATCCCCCATTCACTTTACTACCACTGATCCGCCGTTCACTTTACTACCACTGATCCCCCATTCACTTTACTACCACTGATCCCCCATTCACTTTACTACCACTGATCCCCCATTTATTTTACTACCACTGATCCCCCATTCACTTTACTACCACTGATCCTCCGTTCACTTTAATACCACTGATCCCCCATTCACTTTACTACCACTGATCCCCCATTCACTTTACTACCACTGATCCCCCATTCACTTTACTACCACTGATCCTCCGTTCACTTTACTACCACGGATCCCCCATTCACTTTAGTACCACTGATCCCCCATTCACTTTACTACCACTGATCCCCCATTCACTCTACGACCAATGATCCCCCATTCAATTTACTACCACTGATCCCCCATTCACATTACTACCACTGATCCCCCATTCACTTTACTACCACTGGTCCCCCATTCACTGCCAATGATCCCCCATTCACTTTACTATCACTGATACCCCATTCACTTTACTACCACTGATCCCCCATTCACTTTACTACCACTGATCCCCAATTCACTTTACTACCACTGATCCCCCATTCACTTTACTACCACTGATCCCCCATTCACTTTACTACCACTGATCCTCCATTCACTATCACTGATCATCCATTCACTTTACTACCACTGATCCCCCATTCAATTTACTACCACTGATCCCCCATTGACTTTACTGCCACTGATCCTCCATTCACATTACTACCAAAGATCCCCCATTCACATTACTACCAGTGATCCCCCATTCACTATCACTGATCCCCTATTCCATTTAATAACACTGATCTCCCATTCACTATCACTGATCCCCAATTTATTTTACTACCACTGATCCCCCATTCACTTTACTACCACTGATCCTCCATTCACATTACCACCAAAGATCCTCCATTCACATTACTACCACTGATCCCCCATTCACTATCACTGATCCCCAATTTATTTTACTACCACTGATCCCCCATTCACTTTACTACCACTGATCCCCCATTCATTTTACTACCAATGATCATCCATTCACTTTACTACCACTGATCCCCCATTCAATTTAATAACTCTGATCTCCCATTCACTATCACTGAGCCCCATTTATTATACTACCTCTGATGCCCCATTCACTTTACCACCACTGATCCTCCATTCACTTTACTACCACTGATCCCCCATTCACTATCACTGATCATCCATTCACTTTACTACCACTGATCCCCCATTCACTTTAGTACCACTGACCCCCCATTCACTTTACTGCCACTGATCATCCATTAACTTTACTACATCTGATCCCCCATTCACTTTACTACCACTGATCCCCCATTCACTTTACTACCACTGATCCCCCATTTACTTTACTGCCACTGATCCTCCATTTACTTTACTGCCACTGATCCCCCTTTTACTTTACTACCACTGATCATCCATTCACTTTACTACCACTGATCCCCCATTAACTATCACTGATCTCCCATTCAATTTAATAACGCTGATCTCCCATTCACTATCACTGATCCCCAATTTATTTTACTACCACTGATCCCCCATTCACTTCACTATCACTGATCCCCCATTTATTATACTACCTCTGATTCCCCATTCAATTTACCACCACTGATCCTCCATTCACTTTACTACCACTGATCCCCCTTTTACTTTACTACCACTGATCATCCATTCACTTTACTACCACTGATCCCCCATTCACTTTACTACCACAGATCCCCAATTCACTATCACTGATCCTCCATTCACTTTACTATCACTGATCCATCATTCATTTTACCACCACTGATCCCCCATTCAACATCACTGGTCATCCATTCACCTTACTACCACTGATCCCCCATTAACTTTTCAACCACTGATCCCCCATTCACTTTATTACCACTGACCCCCCATTCACTTTACTGCCGATGATCCTCCATTAACTTTATTACAACTGATCCCCAATTCACTATCACTGATCATCCATTCACTTTAACACCACTGATCCTCCATTCACTTTACTACCACTGATCCCCAATTCACTATCACTGATCATCCATTCACTTTAACACCACTGATCCTCCATTCACTTTACTATCACTGATCCCCCATTTATTATACTACCTCTGATCCCCCATTCAATTTACCACCACTGATCCTCCATTCACTTTACTACCACTGATCCCCAATTCACTATCACTGATCATCCATTCACTTTATTACCACTGATCCACCATTCACTTTACTACCACTGATCCCCCATTCACTTTACTACCACTGATCCTCCATTAACTTTACTACAACTGATCCCCAATTAACTTTACTACCACTGATCCCCCATTCACTTTACTTCCACTGATCCCCCATTCACTTTACCACCACTGATACTCCATTCACTTTATTACCACTGAAACTGCATTCACTATCACTTATCCCCCATTCACTTTACTACCACTGATCCCCCATTCACTTTACTACCACTGATCCTCCATTCACTATCACTGATCATCCATTCACTTTACTACCACTGATCCCCCATTCACATTACTACCACTGATCCCCCATTCACTATCACTGATCCCCCATTCAATTTAATAACACTGATCTCCCATTCACTATCACTGATCCCCAATTTATTTTACTACCACTGATTCCCCATTCACTTTACTACCACTGATCCCCCATTCACTATCACTGATCCCCCATTTATTATACTACCTCTGATTCCCCATTCACTTTACCACCACTGATCCTCCATTCACTTTACTACCACTGATCCCCCATTCACTATCACTGATCATCCATTCACTTTACTGCCACTGACCCTCCATTAACTTTACTACCACTGATCCCCCATTAACTTTACTACCACTGATTCCCCATTCACTTTACTACCACTGATCCCACATTCACTTTACTACCACTGATCCCTCATTCACTTTACTGCCACTGATCCCCCATTCACTTTACTACCACTGATCCCCCATTCACTTTACTAGCACTGATTATCATTCAATTTACTGCCACTGATCCTCCATTCACTTTACAACCACTGATCCCCTATTCACTCTCACTGATCCCCCATTCACTTTACTACCACTGATCCCCCATTCAATATCACTGATCCCCCATTTACTTTACTACCACTGATCCCCCACTCACTTTACCACCACAGATACTCCATTCACTTTACTACCACTGATCCCCAATTTACTTTATTACCACTGATCCTCCATTCACTTTACTACCACTGATCCCCCATTCACTACCACTGATCCCCCATTCACTACCACTGATCCCCAATTTACTTTACTACCACTGATCCTCCATTCACTTTACTACCACTGATTCCCCATTCACTACCACTGATCCCTCATTCACTATCACTGATCCCCGATTTCCTTTACTACCAATGATCCTCCATTCACTTTACTACCACTGATCCCCCATTCACTATCACTGATCATCCATTCACTTTACTACCACTGATCCCCCATTCACTTTACTACCACTGACCCCCCATTCACTTTACTGCCACTGATCCTCCATTAACTTTACTACCACTGATCCCCCATTCACTTTACTACCACTGATCCCACATTCACTTTACTACCACTGATCCCCCATTCACTATCACTGATCATCCATTCACTTTACTGCCACTGACCCTCCATTAACTTTACTACCACTGATCCCCCATTAACTTTACTACCACTGATTCCCCATTCACTTTACTACCACTGATCCCACATTCACTTTACTACCACTGATCCCTCATTCACTTTACTGCCACTGATCCCCCATTCACTTTACTACCACTGATCCCCCATTCACTTTACTAGCACTGATTATCATTCAATTTACTGCCACTGATCCTCCATTCACTTTACAACCACTGATCCCCTATTCACTCTCACTGATCCCCCATTCACTTTACTACCACTGATCCCCCATTCAATATCACTGATCCCCCATTTACTTTACTACCACTGATCCCCCACTCACTTTACCACCACAGATACTCCATTCACTTTACTACCACTGATCCCCAATTTACTTTATTACCACTGATCCTCCATTCACTTTACTACCACTGATCCCCCATTCACTACCACTGATCCCCCATTCACTACCACTGATCCCCAATTTACTTTACTACCACTGATCCTCCATTCACTTTACTACCACTGATTCCCCATTCACTACCACTGATCCCTCATTCACTATCACTGATCCCCGATTTCCTTTACTACCAATGATCCTCCATTCACTTTACTACCACTGATCCCCCATTCACTATCACTGATCATCCATTCACTTTACTACCACTGATCCCCCATTCACTTTACTACCACTGACCCCCCATTCACTTTACTGCCACTGATCCTCCATTAACTTTACTACCACTGATCCCCCATTCACTTTACTACCACTGATCCCACATTCACTTTACTAACACTGATCCCCCATTCACTTCACCACCACTGATCCTCCATTCACTTTACTACAACTGATCCCCCATCCACTTTACCACCACTGATCCCCTATTCACTATCACCAATCCCCCATTCACCTTAGCACCACTGATTCCACATTAACTTTACTACCACTGATCCCCATTCACTTTACTACCACTGATCCTCCATTCACTTTACTACCACTGATCCCCCATTCACTTTACTACCACTGATCCCCCATTTTTTTACTACCACTGATCCTCCACTCACTTTACTACCACTGATCACCATTCACTTTACTACCACTGATCCTCCACTCACTTTACTACCACTGATCCTCCATTCACTTTACTACCACTGATCCTCCATTCACTACCACTGATCCCCCATTTACTTTCCTACCACTGATCCCCCATTCACTTTACTACCTCTGATCCCCCATTTACTTTACTACCACTGATCCCCCACTCACTTTACTACCACTTATCAACCATTCCCTTTACTATCACTGATCCCCCATTCACTTTACTACCACTGATCCCCCATTCACTTTACTACCACTGATCCCCCATTTCACTTTACTGCCACTGATCCCCCATTCACTTTACTACCACTGATCCCCCATTCACTTTACTACCACTGATTATCATTCAATTTACTGCCACTGATCCTCCTTTCACTTTACAACCACTGATCCCCCATTCACTATCACTGATCCCCCATTCACTTTACTACCACTGATCCCCCATTCACTATCACTGATCCCCCATTTACTATACTACCACTGATCCCCCACTCACTTTACCACCACAGATCCTCCATTCACTTTACTACCACTGATCCCCCATTCAATTTACTACCACTGATCACCCATTCACTTTACTACCACTGATCATCCATTCACTTTACTACCACTGATCCCCCATTCACTTTACTACCACTGATCCTCAATTCACTTTACTACCACTGTTCCTCAATTCAGTTTACTACAACTGATCCTCCATTCACTTTACTACCACTGATCCCCCATTCACTTTACTACCACTGATCCCCCATTCACTTTACTACCACTGATCCCCCATTCACTTTACTACCACTGATCCCCAAATTCACTTTACTACCACTGATCCCCCATTCACTTTACTACCATTGATCCTCCATTCACTTTACTACCACTGATCCCCCATTCACTTTACTACCACTGATCCCCAAATTCACTTTACTACAACTGATCCTCCATTCACTTTACTACCACTGATCCCCCATTCACTTTACTACCACTGACCTCCCATTCACTTTACTACCACTGATCCTCTATTCACTTTACTACCACTGATCCACAATTCACTATCACAGATCCTCCATTCACTTTACTACCACTGATCTTCCATTCACTTTACTACCACTGATCCTCCATTCACTACCACTGATCCCCCATTTACTTTCCTACCACTGATCCCCCATTCACTTTACTACCTCTGATCCCCCATTTACTTTACTACCACTGATCCCCCACTCACTTTACTACCACTTATCAACCATTCCCTTTACTACCACTGATCCCCCATTCACTTTACTACCACTGATCCCCCATTCACTTTACTACCACTGATCCCCCATTTCACTTTACTACCACTGATCCCCCATTCACTTTACTGCCACTGATCCCCCATTCACTTTACTACCACTGATCCCCCATTCACTTTACTACCACTGATTATCATTCAATTTACTGCCACTGATCCTCCTTTCACTTTACAACCACTGATCCCCAATTCACTATCACTGATCCCCCATTAACTTTACTACCACTGATCCCCCATTCACTATCACTGATCCCCCATTTACTTTACTACCACTGATCCCCCACTCACTTTACCACCACAGATCCTCCATTCACTTTACTACCACTGATCGCCCATTCAATTTACTACCACTGATCACCCATTCACTTTACTACCACTGATCATCCATTCACTTTACTACCACTGATCCCCCATTCACTTTACTACCACTGATCCTCAATTCACTTTACTACCACTGTTCCTCAATTCACTTTACTACAACTGATCCTCCATTCACTTTACTACCACTGATCCCCCATTCACTTTACTACCACTGATCCCCCATTCACTTTACTACCACTGATCCCCAAATTCACTTTACTACCACTGATCCCCAATTCACTATCACAGATCCTCCATTCACTTTACTACCACTGATCCCCCATTCACTTTACTAACACTGATCCCCCATTCACTTCACCACCACTGATCCTCCATTCACTTTACTACAACTGATCCCCCATCCACTTTACCACCACTGATCCCCTATTCACTATCACCAATCCCCCATTCACCTTAGCACCACTGATTCCACATTCACTTTACTACCACTGATCCCCATTCACTTTACTACCACTGATCCTCCATTCACTTTACTACCACTGATCCCCCATTCACTTTACTACCACTGATCCCCCATTTCTTTACTACCACTGATCCTCCACTCACTTTACTACCACTGATCCCCATTCACTTTACTACCACTGATCCTCCACTCACTTTACTAACACTGATCCTCCATTCACTTTACTACCACTGATCCTCCATTCACTACCACTGATCCCCCATTTACTTTCCTACCACTGATCCCCCATTCACTTTACTACCTCTGATCCCCCATTTACTTTACTACCACTGATCCCCCACTCAATTTACTACCACTTATCAACCATTCCCTTTACTATCACTGATCCCCCATTCACTTTACTACCACTGATCCCCCATTCACTTTACTGCCACTGATCCCCCATTCACTTTACTAGCACTGATCCCCCATTCACTTTACTACCACTGATTATCATTCAATTTACTGGCACTGATCCTCCTTTCACTTTACAACCACTGATCCCCCATTCACTATCACTGATCCCCCATTCACTTTACTACCACTGATCCCCCATTCACTATCACTGATCCCCCATTTACTTTACTACCACTGATCCCCCACTCACTTTACCACCACAGATCCTCCATTCACTTTACTACCACTGATCCCCCATTCAATTTACTACCACTGATCACCCATTCACTTTACTACCACTGATCATCCATTCACTTTACTACCACTGATCCCCCATTCACTTTACTACCACTGATCCTCAATTCACTTTACTACCACTGTTCCTCAATTCACTTTACTACAACTGATCCTCCATTCACTTTACTACCACTGATCCCCCATTCACTTTACTACCACTGATCCCCAAATTCACTTTACTACCACTGATCCCCCATTCACTTTACTACCATTGATCCTCCATTCACTTTACTACCACTGATCCCCCATTCACTTTACTACCACTGATCTCCCATTCACTTTACTACCACTGATCCTCCATTCACTTTACTACCACTGATCCCCAATTCACTATCACAGATCCCCCATTCAATTTACTACCACTGATCCCCCATTCACTTTACTAGCACTGATTATCATTCACTTTACCACCACAGATCCTCCATTCACTTTACTACCACTGATCCCCAATTTACTTTATTACCACTGATCCTCCATTCACTTTACTACCACTGATCCCACATTCACTTTACTAACACTGATCCCCCATTCACTTCACCACCACTGATCCTCCATTCACTTTACTACCACTGATCCCCCATCCACTTTACCACCACTGATCCCCTATTAACTATCACCGATCCCCGATTCACCTTAGCACCACTGATTCCACATTCACTTTACTACCACTGATCCCCATTCACTTTACTACCACTGATCCCCCATTTTTTTACTACCACTGATCCTCCACTCACTTTACTAGCACTGATCCCCAATTTACTTTATTACCACTGATCCTCCATTCACTTTACTACCACTGATCCCACATTCACTTTACTACAACTGATCCCCCATTCACTTTACTACCACTGATCCTCCATTCACTACCACTGATCCCCCATTTACTTTCCTACCACTGATCCCCCATTCACTTTACTACCTCTGATCCCCCATTTACTTTACTACCACTGATCCCCAACTCACTTTACTACCACTTATCAACCATTCCCTTTACTACCACTGATCCCCCATTCAGTTTACTACCACTGATCCCCCATTCATTTTACTACCACTGATCCCCCATTCACTTTACTGCCACTGATCCCCCATTCATTATAACTGATCCCCCATTCACTTTACTACCACTGATTATCATTCACTTTACCACCACATATCCTCCATTCACTTTACTACCACTGATCCCCCATTCACTATCACTGATCATCCATTCACTTTCCTACCACTTATCCGCCATTCAATTACACTGCCACTGATCATCCGTTCACATTACTATCACTGATCCCCCATTCACTATCACTGATCAACCATTCACTTTACTGCCACTGATCCTCCATTAACTTTCCTACCACTGATCCCACATTCACTTTACTAACACTGATCCCCCATTCACTTTACTACCACTGATCCTCCATTCACTTCACCACCACTGATCCTCCATTCACTTTACTACCTCTCATCCCCCATTCAATTTACTACCACTGATCTCCCATTAACTTTACTAACACTGAAACCCCATTCACTTTACTACCACTGATCCCACATTCACTTTACTACCACTGATCCTCCATCCACTTTACCACCACTGATCCCCTATTCACTATCACCGATCCCCCATTCACCTTAGCACCACTGATTCCCCATTCACTTTACTACCACTGATCCCCATTCACTTTACTACCACTGATCCTCCATTCACTTTACTACCACTGATCCCTCATTCACTTTACTACCAATGAACCCCCATTTTTTTACTACCACTGATCCTCCACTCACTTTACTACCACTGATCCCCATTCACTTTACTACCACTGATCCCCCATTCACTTTACTACCACTGATCCCCCATTCACTTTACTACCTCTGATCCCCCATTTACTTTACTACCACTGATCCCCCACTCACTTTACTACCACTGATCCACCATTCCCTTTACTACCACTGATCCCCCATTCACTATCACTGATTATCCATTCACTTTACTACCACTGATTCCCCATTCACTTTACTACCACTGATCCCCCATTGTTTTACTACCACTGATCCTCCACTCACTTTACTACCACTGATCCCCATTCACTTTACTACCACTGATCCCCCATTCACTTTACTACCATTAACCCTCCATTCAATTTAATACCACTGATCCCCCATTCACTACCACTGATCCCCCATTTACTTTCCTACCACTGATCCCCCATTCACTTTACAACCTCTGATCCCCCATTTACTTTACTACCACTGATCCCCCACTCACTTTACTACCACTGATCCACCATTCCCTTTACTACCACTGATCCTCCATTCACTATCACTGATTATTCATTCACTTTACTACCACTGATCCCCAATTTACTTTACTACCACTGATCCCCCATTCATTTTACTACCACTGATCCCCCATTCACTTTACTACCACTGATCCTCCATTCACTTTAATACCACTGATCCCCCATTCATTACCACTGATCCCCCATTTACTTTCCTACCACTTATCCCCCATTCACTTTACTACCTCTGATCCCCCATTTACTTTACTACCACTGATCCACCACTCACTTTACTACCACTGATGCACCATTTCCTTTACTACCACTGATCCCCCATTCACTATGACTGATTATCCATTCACTTTACTACCACTGATCCCCAATTTACTTTACTACCACTGATCCCCCATTCACTTTACTACCACTGATCCCCCATTCACTTTACTACCACTGATCCCCCATTCACTTTACTACCACTGATCCCCCATTCACTTTACTGCCACTGATCCCCCATTCACTTTACTTCCACTGATCCCCCATTCACTTTACTACCACTGATTATCATTCAATTTACTGCCACTGATCCCCCATTCACTTTACTACCACTGATCCCCCATTCACTATCACTGATCCCCCATTTACTTTGCTACCACTGATCCCCCACTCACTTTACCACCACAGATCCTCCATTCACTTTACTACCACTGATCCCCAATTTACTTTACTACCACTGATCCTCCATTCACTTTACTACCACTGATCCCCCATTCACTACCACTGATCCCCCATTCACTACCACTGATCCCCAATTTACTTTACTACCACTGATCCTCCATTCACTTTACAACCACTGATTCCCCATTCAATACCACTGATCCCCCATTCACTAACACTGATCCCCGATTTACTTTACTACCACTGATCCTCCATTCACTTTACTACCACTGATCCCCCATTCACTACCACTGATCCCCCATTCACTACCACTGATCCCCGATTTACTTTACTACCACTGATCCCCATTCACTTTACCACCACATATCCTCCATTCACTTTACTGCCACTGATCCTCCATTCACTTTACTACCACTGATCCCCCATTCACTTTTCTACCACTGATCCCCCATTCACTTTACTACCACTGATCCCACATTCACTTTACCTCCACTGATCCCCATTCACTTTATTACCACTGATCCCCCATTCACTTTACTACCACTGATCCCCCATTCACTTTACTACCACTGATCCCCCATTCACTTTACTACCACTGTTATCATTCAATTTACTACCACTGATCCCCCATTCACTTTACTACCACTGATCCCCAATTCACTTGACTATCACTGATCACCCATTCACTTCACCACCACTGATCCTCCATTCACTTTACTACAACTGATCCCCCATTCACTTTACTGCCACTGATCCTCCATTCACTTTACTACCACTGATCCCCAATTCACTTGACTACCACTGATCACCCATTCACTTTACTACCACTGTTGTCATTCAATTTACTGCCACTGATCCTCCATTCACTTTACAACCACTGATCCCCCATTCACTTTACTAACGCTGATCCCCAATTCACTTCACTGCCACTGATCCCCCATTCACTTTACTATCACTGATACCCATCCACTTTACTACCACTGATCCCCCATCCACTTGACTATCACTGATCCCCCATTCACTATCACTGATCCCCCATTCACTTTACTACCACTGATCCCCCATTCACTACCACTGATCCCCGATTTACTTTACTACCACTGATCCTCCATTCACTTTACTACCACTGATCCCCCATTCACTACCACTGATCCCCCATTCACTATCACTGAGCCCCCATTTACTTTACTACCACTGATCCTCCATTCACTTTACTACCACTGATCCCCCATTCACTTTACTACCACTGATCCCCCATTCACTTTACCACCACTGATCCTCCATTCACTTTACTGCCACTGATCCTCCATTCACTTTACTACCACTGATCCCCCATTCACTTTTCTACCACTGATCCCCCATTCACTTTACTACCACTGATCCCACATTCACTTTACCTCCACTGATCCCCATTCACTTTATTACCACTGATCCCCCATTCACTTTACTACCACTGATCCCCCATTCACTTTACTACCACTGATCCCCCATTCACTTTACTACCACTGTTATCATTCAATTTACTACCACTGATCCCCCATTCACTTTACTACCACTGATCCCCAATTCACTTGACTATCACTGATCACCCATTCACTTCACCACCACTGATCCTCCATTCACTTTACTACAACTGATCCCCCATTCACTTTACTGCCACTGATCCTCCATTCACTTTACTACCACTGATCCCCAATTCACTTGACTACCACTGATCACCCATTCACTTTACTACCACTGTTGTCATTCAATTTACTGCCACTGATCCTCCATTCACTTTACAACCACTGATCCCCCATTCACTTTACTAACGCTGATCCCCAATTCACTTCACTGCCACTGATCCCCCATTCACTTTACTATCACTGATACCCATCCACTTTACTACCACTGATCCCCCATCCACTTGACTATCACTGATCCCCCATTCACTATCACTGATCCCCCATTCACTTTACTACCACTGATCCCCCATTCACTACCACTGATCCCCGATTTACTTTACTACCACTGATCCTCCATTCACTTTACTACCACTGATCCCCCATTCACTACCACTGATCCCCCATTCACTATCACTGAGCCCCCATTTACTTTACTACCACTGATCCTCCATTCACTTTACTACCACTGATCCCCCATTCACTTTACTACCACTGATCCCCCATTCACTTTACCACCACTGATCCTCCATTCACTTTACTACCACTGATCCCCCATTCACTTTACTACCACTGATCCCCCATTCACTTTACTACCACTGATCCCCCATTCACTTTACTACCACTGATCTCCCATTAATTTTACTACCACTGATCCCCCATTCACTATCACTGATCATCCATTCACTTAACCACCACTGATCACCATTTCACTTTACTACCACTGATCCCCCATTCACTTTACTATCACTGATTCCCCATTCACTATCACTGATCATCCATTCATTTAACTACCACTGATCCCCCATTCACTTCACTACCACTGATCCCACATTCACTTTACTACCACTGATCCCCCATTTACTTTACTACCACTGATCCCACATTCACTTTACTACCACTGATCCCCCATTCACTTTACTGCCACTGATTCTACATTCACTTTACTACCACTGATCCCCCATTCACTTTCCTACCACTGATCCCCCATTCAATTACACTGCCACTGATCACCGTTCACATTACTACCACTGATCCCCCATTCACTATCACTGATCAACCATTCACTTTAATACCACTGATGTCCCATTCACTTTACTGCCACTGATCCTCCATTAACTTTACTACCACTGATCCCACATTCACTTTACTACCACTGATCCCCCATTCACTTTACCACCACTGATCCTCCATTCACTTCACCACCACTGATCATCCAGTCACTTTACTACCTCTGATCTCCCATTAACTTTACTATCACTGATCCCCCATTCACTTTACTACCACTGATCCCACATTCACTTTACTGCCACTGATCCCCCATCCACGTTACTATCACTGATCCCCCATCCACTTTACCACCACTGATCCCCTATTCACTATCACCGATCCCCCATTCACCTTAGCACCACTGATTCCCCATTCACTTAACTACCACTGATCCCCATTCACTTTACAACCACTGATCCTCCATTCACTTTACTACCACTGATCTCCCATTCACTTTACTACCACTGATCCCCCATTTTTTTTACTACCACTGATCCTCTATTCACTTTACTACCACTGATCCCCCATTCACTTTACTACCACTGATCCCCCATTGTTTTACTACCACTGATCCTCCACTCACTTTACTACCACTGATCCCCCATTCACTACCACTGATCCCCCATTCACTACCACTGATCCCCCATTCACTACCACTGATCCCTGATTTACTTTACTACCACTGATCCTCGATTCACTTTACTACCACTGATCCCCCATTCACTTTACTAACACTGATCCCCCATTCACTTCACCACCACTGATCCTCCATTCACTTTACTACCACTGATCCCCCATCCACTTTACCACCACTGATCCCCTATTAACTATCACCGATCCCCGATTCACCTTAGCACCACTGATTCCATATTCACTTTACTACCACTGATCCCCATTCACTTTACTACCACTGATCCCCCATTTTTTTACTACCACTGATCCTCCACTCACTTTACTAGCACTGATCCCCATTCACTTTACTACAACTGATCCCCCATTCACTTTACTACCACTGATCCTCCATTCACTACCACTGATCCCCCATTTACTTTCCTACCATTGATCCCCCATTCACATTACTACCTCTGATCCCCCATTTACTTTACTACCACTGATCCCCAACTCACTTTACTACCACTTATCAACCATTCCCTTTACTACCACTGATCCCCCATTCACTTTACTACCACTGATCCCCCATTCAGTTTACTACCACTGATCCCCCATTCATTTTACTACCACTGATCCCCCATTCACTTTACTGCCACTGATCCCCCATTCATTATAACTGATCCCCCATTCACTTTACTACCACTGATTATCATTCACTTTACCACCACAGATCCTCCATTCACTTTACTACCACTGATCCCCCATTCACTATCACTGATCCCCCATTCACTTTACTACCACTGATCCCCCATTCACTACCACTGATCCCCCATTCACTACCACTGATCCCCGATTTACTTTACTACCACTGATCCTCCATTCACTTTACTACCACTGATCCCCCATTCACTACCACTGATCCCCCATTCACTATCACTGAGCCCCCATTTACTTTACTACCACTGATCCTCCATTCACTTTACTACCACTGATCCCCCATTCACTTTACTACCACTGATCCCCCATTCACTTTACTACCACTGATCCCCCATTCACTTTACTACCACTGATCCCCCATTCACTTTACTACCACTGATCTCCCATTAATTTTACTACCACTGATCCCCCATTCACTATCACTGATCATCCATTCACTTAACCACCACTGATCACCATTTCACTTTACTACCACTGATCCCCCATTCACTTTACTATCACTGATTCCCCATTCACTATCACTGATAATCCATTCATTTAACTACCACTGATCCCCCATTCACTTCACTACCACTGATCCCACATTCACTTTACTACCACTGATCCCCCATTTACTTTACTACCACTGATCCCACATTCACTTTACTACCACTGATCCCCCATTCACTTTACTGCCACTGATTCTACATTCACTTTACTACCACTGATCCCCCATTCAATTACACTGCCACTGATCACCGTTCACATTACTACCACTGATCCCCCATTCACTATCACTGATCAACCATTCACTTTAATACCACTGATGTCCCATTCACTTTACTACCACTGATCCCACATTCACTTTACTACCACTGATCCCCCATTCACTTTACCACCACTGATCATCCAGTCACTTTACTACCTCTGATCTCCCATTCAATTTACTACCACTGATCTCCCATTAACTTTACTATCACTGATCCCCCATTCACTTTACTACCACTGATCCCACATTCACTTTACTGCCACTGATCCCCCATCCACGTTACTATCACTGATCCCCCATCCACTTTACCACCACTGATCCCCTATTCACTATCACCGATCCCCCATTCACCTTAGCACCACTGATTCCCCATTCACTTAACTACCACTGATCCCCATTCACTTTACAACCACTGATCCTCCATTCACTTTACTACCACTGATCTCCCATTCACTTTACTACCACTGATCCCCCATTTTTTTTTACTACCACTGATCCTCTATTCACTTTACTACCACTGATCCCCCATTCACTTTACTACCACTGATCCCCCATTGTTTTACTACCACTGATCCTCCACTCACTTTACTACCACTGATCCCCCATTCACTACCACTGATCCCCCTTTCACTACCACTGATCCCCCATTCACTACCACTGATCCCTGATTTACTTTACTACCACTGATCCTCCATTCACTTTACTACCACTGATCCCCCATTCACTTTACTAACACTGATCCCCCATTCACTTCACCACCACTGATCCTCCATTCACTTTACTACCACTGATCCCCCATCCACTTTACCACCACTGATCCCCTATTAACTATCACCGATCCCCGATTCACCTTAGCACCACTGATTCCACATTCACTTTACTACCACTGATCCCCATTCACTTTACTACCACTGATCCCCCATTTTTTTACTACCACTGATCCTCCACTCACTTTACTAGCACTGATCCCCATTCACTTTACTACAACTGATCCCCCATTCACTTTACTACCACTGATCCTCCATTCACTACCACTGATCCCCCATTTACTTTCCTACCACTGATCCCCATTCACATTACTACCTCTGATCCCCCATTTACTTTACTACCACTGATCCCCAACTCACTTTACTACCACTTATCAACCATTCCCTTTACTACCACTGATCCCCCATTCACTTTACTACCACTGATCCCCCATTCAGTTTACTACCACTGATCCCCCATTCATTTTACTACCACTGATCCCCCATTCACTTTACTGCCACTGATTATCATTCACTTTACCACCACAGATCCTCCATTCACTTTACTACCACTGATCCCCCATTCACTATCACTGATCATCCATTCACTTTCCTACCACTTATCCGCCATTCAATTACACTGCCACTGATCATCAGTTCACATTACTATCACTGATCCCCCATTCACTATCACTGATCAACCATTCACTTTACTGCCACTGATCCTCCATTAACTTTCCTACCACTGATCCCACATTCACTTTACTAACACTGATCCCCCATTCACTTTAATACCACTGATCCTCCATTCACTTCACCACCACTGATCCTCCATTCACTTTACTACCTCTCATCCCCCATTCAATTTACTACCACTGATCTCCCATTAACTTTACTAACACTGAAACCCAATTCACTTTACTACCACTGATCCCACATTCACTTTACTACCACTGATCCTCCATCCACTTTACCACCACTGATCCCCTATTCACTATCACCGATCCCCCATTCACCTTAGCACCACTGATTCCCCATTCACTTTACTACCACTGATCCCCATTCACTTTACTACCACTGATCCACTATTCACTTTACTACCACTGATCCCTCATTCACTTTACTACCACTGAACCCCCATTTTTTCACTACCACTAATCCTCCACTCACTTTACTACCACTGATCCCCATTCACTTTACTACCACTGATCCCCCATTCACTTTACTACCACTGATCCTCCATTCAATTTAATACCACTGATCCCCCATTCACTACCACTGATCCCCGATTTACTTTACTACCACTGATCCCCCATTCACTACCACTGATCCCCCATTCACTATCACTGAGCCCCCATTTACTTTACTACCACTGATCCTCCATTCACTTTACTACCACTGATCCACCATTCACTTTACTACCACTGATCCCCCATTCACTTTACCACCACTGATCCTCCATTCACTTTACTACCACTGATCCCCCATTCACTTTACTACCACTGATCCCCCATTCACTTTACTACCACTGATCCCCCATTCACTTTACTACCACTGATCTCCCATAAATTTTACTACCACTGATCCCCCATTCACTATCACTGATCATCCATTCACTTAACCACCACTGATCCCCATGTCACTTTACTACCACTGATCCCCCATTCACTTTACTATCACTGATTCCCCATTCACTATCACTGATCATCCATTCATTTAACTACCACTGATCCCCCATTCACTTCACTACCACTGATCCCACATTCACTTTACTACCACTGATCCCCCATTTACTTTACTACCACTGATCCCATATTCACTTTACTACCACTGATCCCCCATTCACTTTACTGCCACTGATCCTACATTCACTTTACTACCACTGATCCCCCATTCACTTTCCTACCACTGATCCCCCATTCAATTACACTGCCACTGATCACCGTTCACATTACTACCACTGATCCCCCATTCACTATCACTGATCAACCATTCACTTTAATACCACTGATGTCCCATTCACTTTACTGCCACTGATCCTCCATTAACTTTACTACGACTGATCCCACATTCACTTTACTACCACTGATCCTCCATTCACTTCACCACCACTGATCATCCAGTCACTTTACTACCTCTGATCTCCCATTCAATTTACTACCACTGATCTCCCATTAACTTTACTATCACTGATCCCCCATTCACTTTACTACCACTGATCCGACATTCACTTTACTGCCACTGATCCCCCATCCACG
The DNA here is from genome assembly GCF_965601325.2 of Salmo salar. Lineage (NCBI taxonomy): Eukaryota > Metazoa > Chordata > Actinopteri > Salmoniformes > Salmonidae > Salmo > Salmo salar. Next base: position 179,542,582 of record NC_138291.1, on the reverse strand, counting down.
TTACTATCACTGATCCCCCATCCACTTTACCACCACTGATCCCCTATTCACTATCACCGATCCCCCATTCACCTTAGCACCCATGATTCCCCATTCACTTAACTACCACTGATCCCCATTCACTTTACAAACACTGATCCTCCATTCACTTTACTACCACTGATCTCCCATTCACTTTACTACCACTGATCCCCCATTTTTTTTACTACCACTGATCCTCTATTCACTTTACTACCACTGATCCCCCATTCACTTTAATACCACTGATCCCCCATTTTTTTACTACCACTGATCCTCCACTCACTTTACTACCACTGATCCCCCATTCACTACCACTGATCCCCCATTCACTACCACTGATCCCTGATTTACTTTACTACCACTGATCCTCCATTCACTTTACTACCACTGATCGCCCATTCACTACCACTGATCCCCCATTCACTATCACTGATCCCCCATTTACTTTACTACCACTGATCCTCCATTCACTTTACTACCACTGATCCCCCATTCACTTTACTACCACTGATCCCCCATTCACTTTACTGCCACTGATCCCCCATTCACTTTACTTCCACTGATCCCACATTCACTTTACTACCACTGATTATCATTCAATTTACTGCGACTGATCCTCCATTCACTTTACAACCACTGATCCCCCATTCACTATCACTGATCCCATTCACTTTACTACCACTGATCCCCCATTCACTATCACTGATCCCCCATTTATTTTGCTACCACTGATCCCCCACTCACTTTACCACCACAGATCCTCCATTCACTTTACTACCACTGATCCCCAATTTACTTTACTACCACTGGTCCTCCATTCACTTTACTACCACTGATCCCCCATTCACTACCACTGATCCCCCATTCACTACCACTGATCCCCAATTTACTTTACTACCACTGATCCTCCATTCACTTTACTACCGCTGATCCCCAATTCACTTCACTGCCACTGATCCCCCATTCACTTTACTATCACTGATCCCCATCCACTTTACTATCACTGATCCCCCATCCACTTGACTATCACTGATCCCCCATTCACTATCACTGATCCCCCATTCACTTTACTACCACTGATCCCCCATTCACTACCACTGATCCCCCATTCACTACCACTGATCCCCGATTTACTTTACTACCACTGATCCTCCATTCACTTTACTACCACTGATCCCCCATTCACTACCACTGATCCCCCATTCACTATCACTGAGCCCCCATTTACTTTACTACCACTGATCCTCCATTCACTTTACTACCACTGATCCCCCATTCACTTTACTACCACTGATCCCCCATTCACTTTACCACCACTGATCCTCCATTCACTTTACTACCACTGATCCTCCATTCACTTTACTACCACTGATTCCCCATTCAATACCACTGATCCCCCATTCACTAACACTGATCCCCGATTTACTTAACTACCACTGATCCTCCATTCACTTTACTACCACTGATCCCCCATTCACTACCACTGATCCCCCATTCACTACCACTGATCCCCGATTTACTTTACTACCACTGATCCCCATTCACTTTACCACCACATATCCTCCATTCACTTTACTGCCACTGATCCTCCATTCACTTTACTACCACTGATCCCCCATTCACTTTTCTACCACTGATCCCCCATTCACTTTACTACCACTGATCCCACATTCACTTTACCTCCACTGATCCCCATTCACTTTATTACCACTGATCCCCCATTCACTTTACTACCACTGATCCCCCATTCACTTTACTACCACTGATCCCCCATTCACTATCACCGATCATCCATTCACTTCACCACCACTGATCCTCCATTCACTTTACTACAACTGATCCCCCATTCACTTTACTGCCACTGATCCTCCATTCACTTTACTACCACTGATCCCCAATTCACTTGACTACCACTGATCCCCCATTCACTTTACTACCACTGTTGTCATTCAATTTACTGCCACTGATCCTCCATTCACTTTACAACCACTGATCCCCCATTCACTTTACTACCGCTGATCCCCAATTCACTTCACTGCCACTGATCCCCCATTCACTTTACTATCACTGATCCCCATCCACTTTACTATCACTGATCCCCCATCCACTTGACTATCACTGATCCCCCATTCACTATCACTGATCCCCCATTCACTTTACTACCACTGATCCCCCATTCACTACCACTGATCCCCCATTCACTACCACTGATCCCCGATTTACTTTACTACCACTGATCCTCCATTCACTTTACTACCACTGATCCCCCATTCACTACCACTGATCCCCCATTCACTATCACTGAGCCCCCATTTACTTTACTACCACTGATCCTCCATTCACTTTACTACCACTGATCCCCCATTCACTTTACTACCACTGATCCCCCATTCACTTTACCACCACTGATCCTCCATTCACTTTACTACCACTGATCCCCCATTCACTTTACTACCACTGATCCCCCATTCACTTTACTACCACTGATCCCCCATTCACTTTACTACCACTGATCTCCCATTCATTTTACTACCACTGATCCCCCATTCACTATCACTGATCATCCATTCACTTAACCACCACTGATCCCCATTTCACTTTACTACCACTGATCCCCCATTCACTTTACTATCACTGATTCTCCATTCACTATCCCTGATCATCCATTCATTTAACTACCACTGATCCCCCATTCACTTCACTACCACTGATCCCACATTCACTTTACTACCACTGATCCCCCATTTACTTTACTACCACTGATCCCACATTCACTTTACTACCACTGATCCCCAATTCACTTTACTGCCACTGATCCTACATTCACTTTACTACCACTGATCCCCCATTCAATTACACTGCCACTGATCACCGTTCACATTACTACCACTGATCCCCCATTCACTATCACTGATCAACCATTCACTTTAATACCACTGATGTCTCATTCACTTTACTGCCACTGATCCTCCATTAACTTTACTACCACTGATCCCACATTCACTTTACTACCACTGATCCCCCATTCACTTTACTACCACTGATCCTCCATTCACTTCACCACCACTGATCATCCAGTCACTTTACTACCTCTGATCTCCCATTCAATTTACTACCACTGATCCCCCATTCACTTTACTACCACTGATCTCCCATTAACTTTACTATCACTGATCCCCACATTCACTTTACTGCCACTGATCCCCCATCCACGTTACTATCACTGATCCCCCATCCACTTTACCACCACTGATCCCCTATTCACTATCACCGATCCCCCATTCACCTTAGCACCACTGATTCCCCATTCACTTAACTACCACTGATCCCCATTCACTTTACAACCACTGATCCTCCATTCACTTTACTACCACTGATCTCCCATTCACTTTACTACCACTGATCCCCCATTGTTTTTACTACCACTGATCCTCTATTCACTTTACTACCACTGATCCCCCATTCACTTTACTACCACTGATCCCCCATTTTTTTACTACCACTGATCCTCCACTCACTTTACTACCACTGATCCCCCATTCACTACCACTGATCCCCCATTCACTACCACTGATCCCTGATTTACTTTACTACCACTGATCCTCCATTCACTTTACTACCACTGATCCCCCATTCACTACCACAGATCCCCCATTCACTATCACTGATCCCCCATTTACTTTACTACCACTGATCCTCCATTCACTTTACTACCACTGATCCCCCATTCACTTTACTACCACTGATCCCCCATTCACTTTACCACCACTGATCCTCCATTCACTTTACTACCACTGATCCCCCATTCACTTTACTACCACTGATCCCCCATTCACTTTACTACCACTGATCCCATAATCACTTTTCTACCACTTGATCCCCCATTTACTTTACTACCAATGATCCTCCATTCACTTTATTACCACTGATCCCACATTCACTTTACTACCACTGATCCCACAATCACTTTACTACCACTGATCCCCCATTCAATATCACTGATCCCCCATTTACTTTACTACCACTGATCCCCCACTCACTTTACCACCACAGGTCCTTCATTCACTTTACTACCACTGATCCCCCATTCACTTTACTACCACTGATTCCCCATTCACTACCACTGATCCCCCATTCACTATCACTGATCCCCGATTTCCTTTACTACCAATGATCCTCCATTCACTTTACTACCACTGATCCCCCATTCACTAACACTGATCCCCCATTCACTACCACTGATCCCTGATTTACTTTACTACCACTGATCCCCATTCACTTTACCACCACATATCCTCCATACACTTTACTGCCACTGATCCTCCATTCACTTTACTACCACTGATCCCCCATTCACTACCACTGATCCCCCATTCACTATCACTGAGCCCCCATTTACTTTACTACCACTGATCCTCCATTCACTTTACTACCACTGATCCCCCATTCACTTTACTACCACTGATCCCCCATTCACTTTACCACCACTGATCCTCCATTCACTTTACTACCACTGATCCCCCATTCACTTTACTACCACTGATCCCCCATTCACTTTACTACCACTGATCCCCCATTCACTTTACTACCACTGATCTCCCATTCATTTTACTACCACTGATCCCCCATTCACTATCACTGATCATCCATTCACTTAACCACCACTGATCCCCATTTCACTTTACTACCACTGATCCCCCATTCACTTTACTATCACTGATTCTCCATTCACTATCACTGATCATCCATTCATTTAACTACCACTGATCCCCCATTCACTTCACTACCACTGATCCCACATTCACTTTACTACCACTGATCCCCCATTTACTTTACTACCACTGATCCCACATTCACTTTACTACCACTGATCCCCAATTCACTTTACTGCCACTGATCCTACATTCACTTTACTACCACTGATCCCCCATTCAATTACACTGCCACTGATCACCGTTCACATTACTACCACTGATCCCCCATTCACTATCACTGATCAACCATTCACTTTAATACCACTGATGTCCCATTCACTTTACTGCCACTGATCCTCCATTAACTTTACTACCACTGATCCCACATTCACTTTACTACCACTGATCCCCCATTCACTTTACTACCACTGATCCTCCATTCACTTCACCACCACTGATCATCCAGTCACTTTACTACCTCTGATCTCCCATTCAATTTACTACCACTGATCTCCCATTAACTTTACTATCACTGATCCCCACATTCACTTTACTGCCACTGATCCCCCATCCACGTTACTATCACTGATCCCCCATCCACTTTACCACCACTGATCCCCTATTCACTATCACCGATCCCCCATTCACCTTAGCACCACTGATTCCCCATTCACTTAACTACCACTGATCCCCATTCACTTTACAACCACTGATCCTCCATTCACTTTACTACCACTGATCTCCCATTCACTTTACTACCACTGATCCCCCATTGTTTTTACTACCACTGATCCTCTATTCACTTTACTACCACTGATCCCCCATTCACTTTACTACCACTGATCCCCCATTTTTTTACTACCACTGATCCTCCACTCACTTTACTACCACTGATCCCCCATTCACTACCACTGATCCCCCATTCACTACCACTGATCCCTGATTTACTTTACTACCACTGATCCTCCATTCACTTTACTACCACTGATCCCCCATTCACTACCACAGATCCCCCATTCACTATCACTGATCCCCCATTTACTTTACTACCACTGATCCTCCATTCACTTTACTACCACTGATCCCCCATTCACTTTACTACCACTGATCCCCCATTCACTTTACCACCACTGATCCTCCATTCACTTTACTACCACTGATCCCCCATTCACTTTACTACCACTGATCCCCCATTCACTTTACTACCACTGATCCCATAATCACTTTTCTACCACTTGATCCCCCATTTACTTTACTACCAATGATCCTCCATTCACTTTATTACCACTGATCCCACATTCACTTTACTACCACTGATCCCACAATCACTTTACTACCACTGATCCCCCATTCAATATCACTGATCCCCCATTTACTTTACTACCACTGATCCCCCACTCACTTTACCACCACAGGTCCTTCATTCACTTTACTACCACTGATCCCCCATTCACTTTACTACCACTGATTCCCCATTCACTACCACTGATCCCCCATTCACTATCACTGATCCCCGATTTCCTTTACTACCAATGATCCTCCATTCACTTTACTACCACTGATCCCCCATTCACTAACACTGATCCCCCATTCACTACCACTGATCCCTGATTTACTTTACTACCACTGATCCCCATTCACTTTACCACCACATATCCTCCATACACTTTACTGCCACTGATCCTCCATTCACTTTACTACCACTGATCCCCCATTCACTTTACTACCAATGATCCCCATTCACTTTACTGCCACTGATCCTACATTGACTTTACTACCACTGATCCCCAAATCACTTTACTACCACTGATCCCCCATTCACTTTAGTACCACTGATTATCATTCAATTTACTGCCACTGATCCTCCATTCAATTTACAACCATTGATCCCCCATTCACTTTACTACCGCTGATCCCCAATTCACTTCACTGCCACTGATCCCCCATTCACTTTACAATCACTGATCATCCATTCACTGTACAACCACTGATCCCCCATTCACTTTACTACCACTGATCCCCCATTCACTGTACAACCACTGATCCCCCATTCACTTTACTACCACTGATCCCCCATTCACTTTACTACCACTGGTCCCCCATTAACTTTACCACCACTGATCCTCCATTCAGTTTACTACCACTGATCCCCCATTCAATTTAGTACCACTGATCACCCATTCCCTTTACTACCACTGATCCCACATTCACTTTTCTACCACTGATCTCCCATTTTTTTACTACCACTGATCCTCCACTCACTTTACTACCACTGATCGCTATTCACTTTACTACCACTGATCCCCGATTCACATTACTACCACTGATCCTCCATTCACTTTAATACCACTGATCCCCCATTCACTACCACTGATCCCCCATTTACTTTCCTACCACTGATCCCCCATTCACTTTACTACCTCTGATCCCCCATTTACTTTACTACCACTGATCCCCCACTCACTCTACTACCACTGATCCACCATTCCCTTTACTACCACTGATCCCCCATTCACTATCACTGATTATCCATTCACTTTACTACCACTGATCCCCAATTCACTTTACTTCCACTGATACCCCATTCACTTTACTACCACTGATCCCCCATTCACTTTACTACCACTGATCATCCATTAACTTTACTACCACTGATCCCCCATTCAATTTATTACCACTGATCCCATTTCACTTTACTACCACTGATTCCCATTCACTTTACCACCACTGATCATCCATTCACTTTACTGCCACTGATCCTCCATTCACTTTACTACAACTGATCACCCATTCACTTACACTGCCACTGATCCTCCGTTCACATTACTACAACTGATCCCCCATTCACTATCACTGATCATTCATTCATTTTACTACCACTGATCCATTTACTATTACTGATCATCCATTCACTTAACTACCACTGATCCCCCATTAACTATCACTGATCATCCATTCACTTAACTACCACTGATCCCCCATTCACTACCACTGATCCTCCATTCACTTGACTACCACTGATCCCCCATTCACTTTACTACCACTGATCCCCCATTTTTTTTACTACCACTGATCCTCTATTCACTTTAATACCACTGATCCTACATTCACTTTACTACCACTGATCCCCCATTTTTTTACTACCACTGATCCTCCACTCACTTTACTACCACTGATCCCCCATTCACTACCACTGATCCCCCATTCACTACCACTGATCCCCCATTCACTACCACTGATCCCTGATTTACTTTACTACCACTGATCCTCCATTCACTTTACTACCACTGATCCCCCATTCACTACCACTGATCCCCCATTCACTATCACTGATCCCCCATTTACTTTACTACCACTGATCCTCCATTCACTTTACTACCACTGATCCCCCATTCACTTTACTACCACTGATCCCCCATTCACTTTACTACCACTGATCCCCCATTCACTTTACTACCACTGATCCCCCATTCACTTTACTACCACTGATCCCATAATCACTTTTCTACCACTTGATCCCCCATTTACTTTACTACCAATGATCCTCCATTAACTTTATTACCACTGATCCCACATTCACTTTACTACCACTGATCCCACAATCACTTTACTATCACTGATCCCCCATTCAACATCACTGATCCCCCATATACTTTACTACCACTGATCCCCCACTCACTTTACCACCACAGATCCTTCATTCACTTTACTACCACTGATCCCCCATGCACTTTACTACCACTGATTACCCATTCACTACCACTGATCCCCCATTCACTATCACTGATCCCCGATTTCCTTTACTACCAATGATCCTCCATTCACTTTACTACCACTGATCCCCCATTCACTACCACTGATCCCCCATTCACTACCACTGATCCCCGATTTACTTTACTACCACTGATCCCCATTCAATTTACCACCACTGATCCCCCAATCACTTTACTACCACTGATCCCCATTCACTTTACTACCACTGATCCCCCAATCACTTTACTACCACTGATCCCCATTCACTTTACTGCCACTGATCCTACATTGACTTTACTACCACTGATCCCCAAATCACTTTACTACCACTGATCCCCCATTCACTTTAGTACCACTGATTATCATTCAATTTACTGCCACTGATCCTCCATTCAATTTACAACCATTGATCCCCCATTCACTTTACTAAAGCTGATCCCCAATTCACTTCACTGCCACTGATCCCCCATTCACTTTACAATCACTGATCATCCATTCACTGTACAACCACTGATCCCCCATTCACTTTACTACCACTGATCCCCCATTCACTTTACTACCACTGGTCCCCCATTAACTTTACCACCACTGATCCTCCATTCACTTTACTACCACATATCCTCCATACACTTTACTGCCACTGATCCTCCATTCACTTTACTACCACTGATCCCCCATTCACTTTACTACCACTGATCCCCATTCACTTTACTGCCACTGATCCTACATTGACTTTACTACCACTGATCCCCAAATCACTTTACTACCACTGATCCCCCATTCACTTTAGTACCACTGATTATCATTCAATTTACTGCCACTGATCCTCCATTCAATTTACAACCATTGATCCCCCATTCACTTTACTAAAGCTGATCCCCAATTCACTTCACTGCCACTGATCCCCCATTCACTTTACAATCACTGATCATCCATTCACTGTACAACCACTGATCCCCCATTCACTTTACTACCACTGATCCCCCATTCACTTTACTACCACTGGTCCCCCATTAACTTTACCACCACTGATCCTCCATTCACTTTACTACCACTGATCCGCCATTCAATTTAGTACCACTGATCACCCATTCCCTTTACTACCACTGATCCCACATTCACTTTTCTACCACTGATCTCCCATTAACTTTACTAACACTGATCCCCCATTCACTTTACTACCACTGATCCCACATTCACTTTACTACCACTGATCCCCCATCCACTTTACCACCACTGATCCCCTATTCACTATCACCGATCCCCCATTCACCTTAGCACCACTGATTCCCCATTCACTTTACTACCACTGATCCCCATTCACTTTACTACCACTGATCCTCCATTCACTTTACTACCACTGATCCCCCATTCACTTTACTACCACTGATCCCCCATTTTTTTACTACCACTGATCCTCAACTCACTTTACTACCACTGATCCCCATTCACTTTACTACCACTGATTCCCCATTCACTTTACTACCACTGATCCTCCTTTCAATTTAATACCACTGATCCCCCATTCACTACCACTGATCCCCCATTTACTTTCCTACCACTGATCCCCCATTTACCTTACTACCTCTGATCCCCCATTTACTTTACTACCACTGATCCCCCACTCACTTTACTACCACTAATCCACCATTCCCTTTACTACCACTGATCCCCCTATTCACTATCACTGATAATCCATTCACTTTACTACCACTGATCCCCCATTCACTTTACTACCACTGACCCCCCATTTTTTTACTACCACTGATCCTCCACTCACTTTACTTCCACTGATCGCTATTCACTTTACTACCACTGATCCCCCATTCACATTACTACCACTGATCCTCCATTCACTTTAATACCACTGATCTCCCATTCACTACCACTGATCCCCCATTTACTTTCCTACCACTGATCCCCCATTCACTTTACTACCTCTGATCCCCCATTTACTTTACTACCACTGATCCCCCACTCACTCTACTACCACTGATCCACCATTCCCTTTACTACCACTGATCCCCCATTCACTATCACTGATTATCCATTCACTTTACTACCACTGATCCCCAATTCACTTTACTACCACTGATCCCCCATTCACTTTACTACCACTGATCCCCCATTCACTTTACTACCACTGATCATCCATTAACTTTACTACCACTGATCCCCCATTCAATTTATTACCACTGATCCCATTTCACTTTACTACCACTGATTCCCATTCACTTTACCACCACTGATCATCCATTCACTTTACTGCCACTGATCCTCCATTCACTTTACTACCACTGATCACCCCATTTTCTTTACTACCACTGATCCCACATTAACTTTACTACCACTGATCCTCCATTCACTTTACTACAACTGATCACCCATTCACTTACACTGCCACTGATCCTCCGTTCACATTACTACCACTGATCCCCATTCAATTTACCACCACATATCCTCCATACACTTTACTGCCACTGATCCTCCATTCACTTTACTACCACTGATCCCCCAATCACTTTACTACCACTGATCCCCATTCACTTTACTGCCACTGATCCTACATTGACTTTACTACCACTGATCCCCAAATCACTTTACTACCACTGATCCCCCATTCACTTTAGTACCACTGATTATCATTCAATTTACTGCCACTGATCCTCCATTCAATTTACAACCATTGATCCCCCATTCACTTTACTAAAGCTGATCCCCAATTCACTTCACTGCCACTGATCCCCCATTCACTTTACAATCACTGATCATCCATTCACTGTACAACCACTGATCCCCCATTCACTTTACTACCACTGATCCCCCATTCACTTTACTACCACTGGTCCCCCATTAACTTTACCACCACTGATCCTCCATTCACTTTACTACCACATATCCTCCATACACTTTACTGCCACTGATCCTCCATTCACTTTACTACCACTGATCCCCAATTCACTTTACTACCACTGATCCCCATTCACTTTACTGCCACTGATCCTACATTGACTTTACTACCACTGATCCCCAAATCACTTTACTACCACTGATCCCCCATTCACTTTAGTACCACTGATTATCATTCAATATACTGCCACTGATCCTCCATTCAATTTACAACCATTGATCCCCCATTCACTTTACTAAAGCTGATCCCCAATTCACTTCACTGCCACTGATCCCCCATTCACTTTACAATCACTGATCATCCATTCACTGTACAACCACTGATCCTCCATTCACTTTACTACCACTGATCCGCCATTCAATTTAGTACCACTGATCACCCATTCCCTTTACTACCACTGATCCCACATTCACTTTTCTACCACTGATCTCCCATTAACTTTACTAACACTGATCCCCCATTCACTTTACTACCACTGATCCCACATTCACTTTACTACCACTGATCCCCCATCCACTTTACCACCACTGATCCCCTATTCACTATCACCCATCCCCCATTCACCTTAGCACCACTGATTCCCCATTCACTTTACTACCACTGATCCCCATTCACTTTACTACCACTGATCCTCCATTCACTTTACTACCACTGATCCCCCATTCACTTTACTACCACTGATCCCCCATTTTTTTACTACCACTGATCCTCAACTCACTTTACTACCACTGATCCCCATTCACTTTACTACCACTGATTCCCCATTCACTTTACTACCACTGATCCTCCTTTCAATTTAATACCACTGATCCCCCATTCACTACCACTGATCCCCCATTTACTTTCCTACCACTGATCCCCCATTTACCTTACTACCTCTGATCCCCCATTTACTTTACTACCACTGATCCCCCACTCACTTTACTACCACTGATCCACCATTCCCTTTACTACCACTGATCCCCCTATTCACTATCACTGATAATCCATTCACTTTACTACCACTGATCCCCCATTCACTTTACTACCACTGACCCCCCATTTTTTTACTACCACTGATCCTCCACTCACTTTACTTCCACTGATCGCTATTCACTTTACTACCACTGATCCCCCATTCACATTACTACCACTGATCCTCCATTCACTTTAATACCACTGATCTCCCATTCACTACCACTGATCCCCCATTTACTTTCCTACCACTGATCCCCCATTCACTTTACTACCTCTGATCCCCCATTTACTTTACTACCACTGATCCCCCACTCACTCTACTACAACTGATCCACCATTCCCTTTACTACCACTGATCCCCCATTCACTATCACTGATTATCCATTCACTTTACTACCACTGATCCCCAATTCACTTTACTACCACTGATCCCCCATTCACTTTACTACCACTGATCCCCCATTCACTTTACTACCACTGATCATCCATTAACTTTACTACCACTGATCCCCCATTCAATTTATTACCACTGATCCCATTTCACTTTACTACCACTGATTCCCATTCACTTTACCACCACTGATCATCCATTCACTTTACTGCCACTGATCCTCCATTCACTTTACTACCACTGATCACCCCATTTACTTTACTACCACTGATCCCACATTAACTTTACTACCACTGATCCTCCATTCACTTTACTACAACTGATCACCCATTCACTTACACTGCCACTGATCCTCCGTTCACATTACTACAACTGATCCCCCATTCACTGTACTATCACTGATCCCCCATTCACTATCACTGATCATTCATTCATTTTACTACCACTGATCCCCATTTACTATCACTGATCATCCATTCACTTAACTACCACTGATCCCCCATTAACTATCACTGATCATCCATTCACTTAACTACCACTGATCCCCCATTCACTACCACTGATCCTCCATTCACTTGACTACCACTGATCCCCCATTCAATTTACTACCACTGATCCCCCATTCACTTTACTACAACTGATCCCCCATTCACTTTACTACCACTGATTCCCATTAACTTTACCACCACTGATCATCCATTCACTTTACTGCCACTGATCCTCCAGTAACTTTACTACCACTGATCCCCCATTCACGTTACAACCACTCATCCCCAATCACTTTACTACCACTGATCCCCAATTCACTATCACTGATCCCCCATTTATTTTACTACCACTGATCCCCCATTCACTTTACCACCACTGATCCTCCATTAACTATCATTGATCATCCATTAACTTTACTACCACTGATCCCCCATTCAATTTACTACCACTGATCCCCCATTCACTATCACTGATCCCCCATTCACTTTACTACCACTGATCCCATTTCAATTTACTACCACTGATTCCCATTCACTTTACCACCACTGATCATCCATTCACTTTACTGCCACTGATCCTCCATTCACTTTACTACCACTGATCCCCCATTCACTTTACTGCCACTGATCCTCCATTAACTTTACTACCACTGATCCCCCAATCATTTTACTACCACTGATCCTCCACTAACTTTACTGCCACTGATACCCCATTCACTTTACTACCACTGATCCCTCATTCACTATCACTGATCCCCCACATTCACGTTACAATCACTGATCCTCCATTCACTTTACTACCACTGATCCCCCATTTATTTTACAACCACTGATCCTCCATTCACTTTACTACCACTGATCCCCCATTCACTATCACTGATCATCCATTCACTTTATTACCACTGATCCTCCATTAACTTTACTACAACTGATCCCCCATTCACTTTACTACCACTGATCCGCCATTCACTTTACTACCACTGATCACCCATTCACTTTACTACCACTGATCCCCCATTTACTTTACTACCACTGATCACCCATTCACTTTACTACCACTGGTCACCCATTCACTTTACTGCCACTGATCCTCCATTAAATTTATTACCACTGACCCCCCATTCACGTTACTGCCACTGATCCTCCATTCACTTTACTGCCACTGATCCTCCATTAATCTTACTACCACTGATCCCCCATTCACTTTACTACCACTGATCCCCCATGCACTTTACTACCACTGATCCCCCATTTACTTTACTGCCACTGATCCTCCATTCATTTTACTACCACTGATCCCACATTCACTTTACAATCACTGATCCTCCATTCACTTTACTACCACTGATCCCCCATTTATTTTACAACCACTGATCCTCCATTTACTTTACTACCACTGATCCCCCATTCACTATCACTGATCATCCATTCACTTTACTACCACTGATCCTCCATTCACTTTACTATCACTGATCCCCCATTCAATTTACTACCACTGATCCCTAATTCATTTTACCACCACTGATCCTCCATTCACTTTACTACCACTGATCCCCCATTCACTATCACTGATCCCCCATTTACTTTACTACCACTGATCCCCCATTCACTTTACTAATACTGATCCTCCATTCACTTTACTACCACTGATCCCCCATTTATTTTACAACCACTGATCCTCCATTCACTTTACTACCACTGATCCCTCATTCACTATCACTGATCATCCATTCACTTTATTACCACTGATCCTGCATTAACTTTACTACAACTGATCCCCCATTCACTTTACTACCACTGATCCCCCATTTACTTTACTACCACTGATCACCCATTCACTTTACTACCAATGGTCACCCATTCACTTTACTGCCACTGATCCTAAATTAAATTTATTACCACTGATCCCCCATTCACGTTACTGCCACTGATCCTCCATTCACTTTACTGCCACTGATCCTCCATTAATCTTACTACCACTGATCCCCAATTCACTTTACCACCACTGATCCTCCATGCACTTTACTACAACTGATCCCCCATTTACTTTACTGCCACTGATCCTCCATTCATTTTACTACCACTGATCCCACATTCACTTTACAATCACTGATCCTCCATTCACTTTACTACCACTGATCCCCCATTTATTTTACAACCACTGATCCTACATTTACTTTACTACCACTGATCCCCCATTCACTATCACTGATCATTTATTCACTTTACTACCACTGATTCTCCATTCACTTTACTATCACTGATCCCCCATTCAATTTACTACCACTGATCCCTAATTCATTTTACCACCACTGATCCTCCATTCACTTTACTACCACTGATCCCCCATTCACTATCACTGATCCCCCATTTACTTTACTACCACTGATCCCCCATTCACTTTACTAATACTGATCCTCCATTCACTTTACTATCACTGATCCCCCATTCACAATCATTTACATTTACATTTTAGTCATTTAGCAGACGCTCTTATCCAGAGCGACTTACAGTTTCATTTTACTACCACTGATCCCTAATTCATTTTACCACCACTGATCCTCCATTCACTTTACTACCACTGATCCCCCATTCACTATCACTGATCATCCATTCACTTTATTACCACTGATCCCCCATTCACTTTACTGCCACTGATCCCCCATTCACTTTACAATTACTGATCATCCATTCACTGTACTACCACTGATCCCCAATTCACTATCACTGATCCTCCATTCACTTTACTACCACTGATAATCCATTCACTATCACTGATCCCCCATTCACTTTACTACCACTGATCCTCCATTCACTTTACTACCACTGATTCTCCATTCACTTTACTATCACTGATCCCCCATTCAATTTACTACCACTGATCCCTAATTCATTTTACCACCACTGATCCTCCATTCACTTTACTACCACTGATCCCCCATTCACTATCACTGATCCCCCATTTACTTTACTACCACTGATCCCCCATTCACTTTACTAATACTGATCCTCCATTCACTTTACTAACACTGATCCCCCATTCACAATCATTTACATTTACATTTTAGTCATTTAGCAGACGCTCTTATCCAGAGCGACTTACAGTTTCATTTTACTACCACTGATCCCTAATTCATTTTACCACCACTGATCCTCCATTCACTTTACTACCACTGATCCCCCATTCACTATCACTGATCATCCATTCACTTTACTACCACTGATAATCCATTCACTATCACTGATCCCCCATTCACTTTACTACCACTGATCCTCCATTCACTTTACTACCACTGATCCCCCATTAACTTTACTACCACTGATACCACATTCACTTTACTACCACTGATAATCCATTCACTATCACTGATCCCCCCATTCACTTTACTACCACTGATCCTCCATTCACTTTACTACCACTGATCCCCCATTCACTTTACTACCACTGATCCCACATTCACCTTACTACCACTCATCCCCCATTCACTTTACTACCACTGATCCCCCATTCACTATCACTGATCATCCATTAACTTTACTACCACTGAGCCCCCATTCACTTTACTACCACTGATTCCCATTAACTTTACCACCACTGATCATCCATTCACTTTACTACCACTGATCCCCCATTCACTATCACTGATCATCCATTTACTTTACTACCACTGATCCCCCATTGACTTTACTACCACTGATCCTCCATTAAATGTACTACCACTGATCCCACATTCACAATCACTGATCATCCAGTCACTTTACCACAACTGATCCACCATTCACTTCATTACCACTGATCCCCCATTCACAATCACCGATTCACCATTTACTTTACTACCACTGATCCCCCATTCACTTTACTACCACTGATCCCCCATTCATTTTACTACCAATGATCCTCCATTAACTTTACTGCCACTGATACCCCATTCACTTTACTTCCACTGATACTCCATTCACTTTACTTCCACTGATCCCCCATTCACTTTACTACCACTGATCCCCCATTCTCATTACAACCACTCATCCCCCATTCACTTTACTACCGCTGATCCCCCATTCACTATAACTGATCATCCATTAACTTTACTACCACTGATCCCCCATTCAATTTACTACCACTGATCCCATTTCACTTTACTACCACTGATCATCCATTCACTTTACTGCCACTGAACCTCCATTCACTTTACTACCACTGATCCCCCATTTACTTTACTACCACTGTTCCCACATTAACTTTACTACCACTGATCCTCCATTCACTTTACTACAACTGATCACCCATTCACTTACACTGCCACTGATCCTCCGTTCACATTACTACAACTGATCCCCCATTCACTGTACTATCACTGATCCCCCATTCACTATCACTGATCATCCATTCACTTTACTACCACTGATCCCCCATTCACTATCACTGATCATCCATTCACTTTATTACCACTGATCCTCCATTAACTTTACTACAACTGATCCCCCATTCACTTTACTAACACTGATCCCCCATTCACTATCACTGATCCCCCATTCACGTTACTGCCACTGATCCTCCATTCACTTTACTGCCACTGATCCTCCATTAATCTTACTACCACTGATCCCCCATTCACTTTACTACCACTGATCCCCCATGCACTTTACTACCACTGATCCCCCATTTACTTTACTGCCACTGATCATCCATTCATTTTACTACCACTGATCCCACATTCACTTTACAATCACTGATCCTCCATTCACTTTACTACCAGTGATCCCCCATTTATTTTACAACCACTGATCCTCCATTTACTTTACTACCACTGATCCCCCATTCACTATCACTGATCATCCATTCACTTTACTACCACTGATCCTCCATTCAGTTTACTATCACTGATCCCCCATTCAATTTACTACCACTGATCCCTAATTCATTTTACCACCACTGATCATCCATTCACTTTATTACCACTGATCCCCCATTCATTTTACTGCCACTGATCCCCCATTCACTTTACTACCACTGATAATCCATTCACTATCACTGATCCCCCATTCACTTTACTACCACTGATCCTCCATTCACTTTACTACCACTGATCCCCCATTCACTTTACTACCACTGATCCCACATTCACTTTACTACCACTCATCCCCCATTCACTTTACTACCACTGATCCCCCATTCACTATCACTGACCCCCCATTTATTTTACTACCACTGATCCCCCATTCACTTTACCACCACTGATCCTCCATTCACTTTACTACCGCTGATCCCCCATTCACTATCACTGATCATCCATTAACTTTACTACCACTGAGCCCCAATTCACTTTACTACCACTGATTCCCATTAACTTTACCACCACTGATCATCCATTCACTTTACTAACACTGATCCCCCATTCACTGCATTACCACTGATCCCCCATTCACAATCACCAATTCACCATTTACTTTACTACCACTGATCCCCCATTCACTTTACTGCCACTGATCCTCCATTAACTTTACAACCACTGATCCCCCATTCACTTTACTACCACTGATCCTCCATTCACTTTACTACCACTGATCCCCCATTCACTATCACTGATAATCCAGTCAATTTACTACCACTGATCCCCCATTCACTTTACTACCACTGATCCCCCATTCACTATCACTGATTATCCATTCACTTTACTACCACTGATCCCCAATTCACTTTACTACCACTGATCCCCCATTCACATTACTACCACTGATCCCCCATTCACTTTACTACCACTGATCATCCATTAACTTTACTACCACTGATCCCCCATTCAATTTATTACCACTGATCCCATTTCACTTTACTACCACTGATTCCCATTCACTTTACCACCACTGATCATCCATTCACTTTACTGCCACTGATCCTCCATTCACTTTACTACCACTGATCCCCCATTTACTTTACTACCACTGATCCCACATTAACTTTACTACCACTGATCCTCCATTCACTTTACTACAACTGATCACCCATTAACTTACACTGCCACTAATCCTCCGTTCACATTACTACAACTGATCCCCCATTCACTGTACTATCACTGATCCCCCATTCAATATCACTGATCATTCATTCATTTTACTACCACTGATCCCCATTTACTATCACTGATCATCCATTCACTTAACTACCACTGATCCCCCATTCACTACCACTGATCCTCCATTTACTTGACTACCACTGATCCCCCATTAAATTTACTACCACTGATTCCCATTAACTTTACCACCACTGATCATCCATTCACTTTACTGCCACTGATCCTCCAGTAACTTTACTACCACTGATCCCCCATTCACGTTACAACCACTCATCCCCCAATCACTTTACTACCACTGATCCCCCATTCACTATCACTGATCCCCCATTTATTTTACTACCACTGATCCCCCATTCACTTTACCACCACTGATCCTCCATTCACTATCATTGATCATCCATTAACTTTACTACCACTGATCCCCCATTCAATTTACTACCACTGATCCCCCATTCACTATCACTGATCCCCCATTCACTTTACTCCCACTGATCCCATTTCACTTTACTGCCACTGATACCACATTCACGTTACAATCACTGATCCTCCATTCACTTTACTATCACTGATCCCCCATTCACTGCATTACCACTGATCCCCCATTCACAATCACCGATTCACCATTTACTTTACTACCACTGATCCCCCATTCACTTTACTACAACTGATCACCCATTCACTTACACTGCCACTGATCCTCCGTTCACATTACTACAACTGATCCCTCATTCACTGTACTATCACTGATCCCCCATTCACTATCACTGATCATTCATTCATTTTACTACCACTGATCCCCCATTTACTATCACTGATCATCCATTCACTTAACTACCACTGATCCCCCATTAACTATCACTGATCCTCCATTCACTTTACTACCACTGATCCCCCATTCACTATCACTGATCATCCATTCACTTTATTACCACTGATCCTCCATTAACTTTACTACAACTGATCCCCCATTCACTTTACTACCACTGATCCCCCATTCACTATCACTGATCCCCCATTCACGTTACTGCCACTGATCCTCCACTCACTTTACTGCCACTGATCCACCATTAATCTTACTACCACTGATCCCCCATTCACTTTACTACCACTGATCCCCCATGCACTTTACTACCACTGATCCCCCATTTACTTTACTGCCACTGATCATCCATTCATTTTACTACCACTGATCCCACATTCACTTTACAATCACTGATCCTCCATTCACTTTACTACCAGTGATCCCCCATTCACTATCACTGATCATCCATTCACTTTACTACCACTGATCCTCCATTCACTTTACTATCACTGATCCCCCATTCAATTTACTACCACTGATCCCTAATTCATTTTACCACCACTGATCCTCCATTCACTTTACTACCATTGATCCCCCATTCACTATCACTGATCATCCATTCACTTTATTACCACTGATCCCCCATTCATTTTACTGCCACTGATCCCCCATTCACTTTACTACCACTGATAATCCATTCACTATCACTGATCCCCCATTCACTTTACTACCACTGATCCTCCATTCACTTTACTACCACTGATCCCCCATTCACTTTACTACCACTGATCCCACATTCACTTTACTACCACTCATCCCTCATTCACTTTACTACCACTGATCCCCCATTCACTATCACTGACCCCCCATTTATTTTACTACCACTGATCCCCCATTCACTTTACCACCACTGATCCTCCATTCACTTTACTACCGCTGATCCCCCATTCACTATCACTGATCATCCATTAACTTTACTACCACTGATTCCCATTAACTTTACCACCACTGATCATCCATTCACTTTACTACCACTGATCCCCCATTCACTGCATTACCACTGATCCCCCATTCACAATCACCAATTCACCATTTACTTTACTACCACTGATCCCCCATTCACTTTACTGCCACTGATCCTCCATTAACTTTACAACCACTGATCCCCCATTCACTTTACTACCACTGATCCTCCATTCACTTTACTACCACTGATCCCCCATTCACTATCACTGATAATCCAGTCAATTTACTACCACTGATCCCCCATTCACTTTACTACCACTGATCCCCCATTCACTATCACTGATAATCCAGTCAATTTACTACCACTGATCCCCCATTCACTTTACTACCACTGATCCCCCATTCCCTTTACTACCACTGATCCCCCATTCACTATCACTGATTATCCATTCACTTTACTACCACTGATCCCCAATTCACTTTACTACCACTGATCCCCCATTCACATTACTACCACTGATCCCCCATTCACTTTACTACCACTGATCATCCATTAACTTTACTACCACTGATCCCCCATTCAATTTATTACCACTGATCCCATTTCACTTTACTACCACTGATTCCCATTCACTTTACCACCACTGATCATCCATTCACTTTACTGCCACTGATCCTCCATTCACTTTACTACCACTGATCCCCCATTTACTTTACTACCACTGATCCCACATTAACTTTACTACCACTGATCCTCCATTCACTTTACTACAACTGATCACCCATTAACTTACACTGCCACTAATCCTCCGTTCACATTACTACAACTGATCCCCCATTCACTGTACTATCACTGATCCCCCATTCACTATCACTGATCATTCATTCATTTTACTACCACTGATCCCCATTTACTATCACTGATCATCCATTCACTTAACTACCACTGATCCCCCATTCACTACCACTGATCCTCCATTTACTTGACTACCACTGATGCCCCATTCAATTTACTACCACTGATCCCCCATTCACTTTACTACAACTGATCCCCCATTCACTTTACTACCACTGATTCCCATTAACTTTACCACCACTGATCATAAATTCACTTTACTGCCACTGATCCTCCAGTAACTTTACTACCACTGATCCCCCATTCACGTTACTACCACTCATCCCCCAATCACTTTACTACCACTGATCCCCCATTCACTATCACTGATCCCCCATTTATTTTACTACCACTGATCCCCCATTCACTTTACCACCACTGATCCTCCATTCACTATCATTGATCATCCATTAACTTTACTACCACTGATCCCCCATTCAATTTACTACCACTGATCCCCCATTCACTATCACTGATCCCCCATTCACTTTACTCCCACTGATCCCATTTCACTTTACTACCACTGATTCCCATTCACTTTACCACCACTGATCATCCATTCACTTTACTGCCACTGATCCTCCATTCACTTTACTACCACTGATCCCCCATTCACTTTACTGCAACTGATCCTCCATTAACTTTACTACCACTGATCCCCCAATCATTTTACTATAACTGATCCTCCACTAACTTTACTGACACTGATACCCCATTCAATTTACTACCACTGATCCCTCATTCACTATCACTGATCCCCCACATTCACGTTACAATCACTGATCCTCCATTCACTTTACTATCACTGATCCCCCATTCACTGCATTACCACTGATCCCCCATTCACAATCACCGATTCACCATTTACTTTACTACCACTGATCCCCCATTCACTTTACTGCCACTGATCCTCCATTAACTTTACAACCACTGATCCCCCATTCACTTTACTACCACTGATCCTCCATTCACTTTACTACCACTGATCCCCCATTCACTATCACTGATAATCCAGTCAATTTACTACCACTGATCCCCCATTCACTTTACTACCACTGATCCCCCATTCACTATCACTGATAATCCAGTCAATTTACTACCACTGATCCCCCATTCACTTTACTACCACTGATCCCCCATTCCCTTTACTACCACTGATCCCCCATTCACTATCACTGATTATCCATTCACTTTACTACCACTGATCCCCAATTCACTTTACTACCACTGATCCCCCATTCACATTACTACCACTGATCCCCCATTCACTTTACTACCACTGATCATCCATTAACTTTACTACCACTGATCCTCCATTCAATTTATTACCACTGATCCCATTTCACTTTACTACCACTGATTCCCATTCACTTTACCACCACTGATCATCCATTCACTTTACTGCCACTGATCCTCCATTCACTTTACTACCACTGATCCCCCATTTACTTTACTACCACTGATCCCACATTAACTTTACTACCACTGATCCTCCATTCACTTTACTACAACTGATCACCCATTCACTTACACTGCCACTAATCCTCCGTTCACATTACTACAACTGATCCGCCATTCACTGTACTATCACTGATCCCCCATTCACTATCACTGATCATTCATTCATTTTACTACCACTGATCCCCATTTACTATCACTGATCATCCATTCACTTAACTACCACTGATCCCCCATTAACTATCACTGATCATCCATTCACTTAACTACCACTGATTCCCCATTCACTACCACTGATCCTCCATTTACTTGACTACCACTGATCCCCCATTCAATTTACTACCACTGATCCCCCATTCAATTTACTACAACTGATCCCCCATTCACTTTACTACCACTGATCATCCATTCACTTTACTGCCACTGATCCTCCAGTAACTTTACTACCACTGATCCCCCATTCACGTTACAACCACTCATCCCCCAATCACTTTACTACCACTGATCCCCCATTCACTATCACTGATCCCCCATTTATTTTACTACCACTGATCCCCCATTCACTTTACCACCACTGATCCTCCATTCACTATCATTGATCATCCATTAACTTTACTACCACTGATCCCCCATTCAATTTACTACCACTGATCCCCCATTCACTATCACTGATCCCCCATTCACTTTACTACCACTGATCCCATTTCACTTTACTACCACTGATTCCCATTCACTTTACCACTACTGATCATCCATTCACTTTACTGCCACTGATCCTCCATTCACTTTACTACCACTGATCCCCCATTCACTTTACTGCCACTGATCCTCCATTAACTTTACTACCACTGATCCCCCAATCATTTTACTACCACTGATCCTCCACTAACTTTACTGCCACTGATACCCCATTCAATTTACTACCACTGATCCCTCATTCACTATCACTGATCCCCCACATTCACGTTACAATCACTGATCCTCCATTCACTTTACTACCACTGATCCCCCATTTATTTTACAACCACTGATCCTCCATTCACTTTACTACCACTGATCCCCCATTCACTATCACTGATCATCCATTCACTTTATTACCACTGATCCTCCATTAACTTTACTACAACTGATCCCCCATTCACTTTACTACCACTGATCCCCCATTCACTATCACTGATCCCCCATTCACTTTACTACCACTGATCCCCCATTCACTTTACTACCACTGATCCCCCATTTACTTTACTACCACTGATCACCCATTCACTTTACTACCACTGGTCACCCATTCACTTTACTGCCACTGATCCTCCATTAAATTTATTACCACTGATCCCCCATTCACGTTACTGCCACTGATCCTCCATTCACTTTACTGCCACTGATCCTCCATTAATCTTACTACCACTGATCCCCCATTCACTTTACTACCACTGATCCCCCATGAGCTTTACTACCACTGATCCCCCATTTACTTTACTGCCACTAATCCTCCATTCATTTTACTACCACTGATCCCCCATTTACTTTACTACCACTGATCCCACATTAACTTTACTACCACTGATCCTCCATTCACTTTACTACAACTGATCACCCATTAACTTACACTGCCACTAATCCTCCGTTCACATTACTACAACTGATCCCCCATTCACTGTACTATCACTGATCCCCCATTCACTATCACTGATCATTCATTCATTTTACTACCACTGATCCCCATTTACTATCACTGATCATCCATTCACTTAACTACCACTGATCCCCCATTCACTACCACTGATCCTCCATTTACTTGACTACCACTGATCCCCCATTCAATTTACTACCACTAATCCCCCATTCACTTTACTACAACTGATCCCCCATTCACTTTACTACCACTGATTCCCATTAACTTTACCACCACTGATCATCCATTCACTTTACTGCCACTGATCCTCCAGTAACTTTACTACCACTGATCCCCCATTCACGTTACTACCACTCATCCCCCAATCACTTTACTACCACTGATCCCCCATTCACTATCACTGATCCCCCATTTATTTTACTACCACTGATCCCCCATTCACTTTACCACCACTGATCCTCCATTCACTATCATTGATCATCCATTAACTTTACTACCACTGATCCCCCATTCAATTTACTACCACTGATCCCCCATTCACTATCACTGATCCCCCATTCACTTTACTCCCACTGATCCCATTTCACTTTACTACCACTGATTCCCATTCACTTTACCACCAGTGATCATCCATTCACTTTACTGCCACTGATCCTCCATTCACTTTACTACCACTGATCCCCCATTCACTTTACTGCAACTGATCCTCCATTAACTTTACTACCACTGATCCCCCAATCATTTTACTATAACTGATCCTCCACTAACTTTACTGACACTGATACCCCATTCAATTTACTACCACTGATCCCTCATTCACTATCACTGATCCCCCACATTCACGTTACAATCACTGATCCTCCATTCACTTTACTATCACTGATCCCCCATTCACTGCATTACCACTGATCCCCCATTCACAATCACCGATTCACCATTTACTTTACTACCACTGATCCCCCATTCACTTTACTGCCACTGATCCTCCATTAACTTTACAACCACTGATCCCCCATTCACTTTACTACCACTGATCCTCCATTCACTTTACTACCACTGATCCCCCATTCACTATCACTGATAATCCAGTCAATTTACTACCACTGATCCCCCATTCACTTTACTACCACTGATCCCCCATTCACTATCACTGATAATCCAGTCAATTTACTACCACTGATCCCCCATTCACTTTACTACCACTGATCCCCCATTCCCTTTACTACCACTGATCCCCCATTCACTATCACTGATTATCCATTCACTTTACTACCACTGATCCCCAATTCACTTTACTACCACTGATCCCCCATTCACATTACTACCACTGATCCCCCATTCACTTTACTACCACTGATCATCCATTAACTTTACTACCACTGATCCCCCATTCAATTTATTACCACTGATCCCATTTCACTTTACTACCACTGATTCCCATTCACTTTACCACCACTGATCATCCATTCACTTTACTGCCACTGATCCTCCATTCACTTTACTACCACTGATCCCCCATTTACTTTACTACCACTGATCCCACATTAACTTTACTACCACTGATCCTCCATTCACTTTACTACAACTGATCACCCATTCACTTACACTGCCACTAATCCTCCGTTCACATTACTACAACTGATCCGCCATTCACTGTACTATCACTGATCCCCCATTCACTATCACTGATCATTCATTCATTTTACTACCACTGATCCCCATTTACTATCACTGATCATCCATTCACTTAACTACCACTGATCCCCCATTAACTATCACTGATCATCCATTCACTTAACTACCACTGATTCCCCATTCACTACCACTGATCCTCCATTTACTTGACTACCACTGATCCCCCATTCAATTTACTACCACTGATCCCCCATTCAATTTACTACAACTGATCCCCCATTCACTTTACTACCACTGATCATCCATTCACTTTACTGCCACTGATCCTCCAGTAACTTTACTACCACTGATCCCCCATTCACGTTACAACCACTCATCCCCCAATCACTTTACTACCACTGATCCCCCATTCACTATCACTGATCCCCCATTTATTTTACTACCACTGATCCCCCATTCACTTTACCACCACTGATCCTCCATTCACTATCATTGATCATCCATTAACTTTACTACCACTGATCCCCCATTCAATTTACTACCACTGATCCCCCATTCACTATCACTGATCCCCCATTCACTTTACTACCACTGATCCCATTTCACTTTACTACCACTGATTCCCATTCACTTTACCACCACTGATCATCCATTCACTTTACTGCCACTGATCCTCCATTCACTTTACTACCACTGATCCCCCATTCACTTTACTGCCACTGATCCTCCATTAACTTTACTACCACTGATCCCCCAATCATTTTACTACCACTGATCCTCCACTAACTTTACTGCCACTGATACCCCATTCAATTTACTACCACTGATCCCTCATTCACTATCACTGATCCCCCACATTCACGTTACAATCACTGATCCTCCATTCACTTTACTACCACTGATCCCCCATTTATTTTACAACCACTGATCCTCCATTCACTTTACTACCACTGATCCCCCATTCACTATCACTGATCATCCATTCACTTTATTACCACTGATCCTCCATTAACTTTACTACAACTGATCCCCCATTCACTTTACTACCACTGATCCCCCATTCACTATCACTGATCCCCCATTCACTTTACTACCACTGATCCCCCATTCACTTTACTACCACTGATCCCCCATTTACTTTACTACCACTGATCACCCATTCACTTTACTACCACTGGTCACCCATTCACTTTACTGCCACTGATCCTCCATTAAATTTATTACCACTGATCCCCCATTCACGTTACTGCCACTGATCCTCCATTCACTTTACTGCCACTGATCCTCCATTAATCTTACTACCACTGATCCCCCATTCACTTTACTACCACTGATCCCCCATGAGCTTTACTACCACTGATCCCCCATTTACTTTACTGCCACTAATCCTCCATTCATTTTACTACCACTGATCCCACATTCACTTTACAATCACTGATCCTCCATTCACTTTACTACCACTGATCCCCCATTTATTTTACAACCACTGATCCTCCATTTACTTTACTACCACTGATCCCCCATTCACTATCACTGATCATCCATTCACTTTACTACCACTGATCCTCCATTCACTTTACTATCACTGATCCCCCATTCAATTTACTACCACTGATCCCTAATTAATTTTACCACCACTGATCCTCCATTCACTTTACTACCACTGATCCCCCATTCACTATCACTGATCCCCCATTTACTTTACTACCACTGATCCCCCATTCACTTTACTAATACTGATCCTCCATTCACTTTACTACCACTGATCCCCCATTTATTTTACAACCACTGATCCTCCATTCACTTTACTACCACTGATCCCCCATTCACTATCACGGATCCCCCATTTACTTCACTACCACTGATCACCCATTCACTTTACTACCACTGGTCACCCATTCACTTTACTGCCACTGATCCTCCATTAAATTTATTACCACTGATCCCCCATTCACGTTACTGCCACTGATCCTCCATTCACTTTACTGCCACTGATCCTCCATTAATCTTACTACCACTGATCCCCCATTCACTTTACTACCACTGATCCCCCATGCACTTTACTACCACTGATCCCCCATTTACTTTACTGCCACTGATCCTCCATTCATTTTACTACCACTGATCCCACATTCACTTTACAATCACTGATCCTCCATTCACTTTACTACCACTGATCCCCCATTCACTATCACTGATCATCCATTCACTTTACTACCACTGATCCTCCATTCACTTTACTATCACTGATCCCCCATTCAATTTACTACCACTGATCCCTAATTCATTTTACCACCACTGATCCTCCATTCACTTTACTACCACTGATCCCCCATTCACTATCACTGATCCCCCATTTACTTTACTACCACTGATCCCCCATTCACTTGACTAATACTGATCCTCCATTCACTTTACTACCACTGATCCCCCATTCACAATCATTTACATTTACATTTTAGTCATTTAGCAGACGCTCTTATCCAGAGCGACTTACAGTTTCATTTTACTACCACTGATCCCTAATTCATTTTACCACCACTGATCCTCCATTCACTTTACTACCACTGATCCCCCATTCACTATCACTGATCATCCATTCACTTTATTACCACTGATCCCCCATTCACTTTACTGCCACTGATCCCCCATTCATTTTATTGCCACTGATCCCCCATTCACTTTACAATTACTGATCATCCATTCACTGTACTACCACTGATCCCCAATTCACTATCACTGATCCTCCATTCACTTTACTACCACTGATAATCCATTCACTATCACTGATCCCCCATTCACTTTACTACCACTGATCCTCCATTCACTTTACTACCACTGATCCCCCATTCACTTTACTACCACTGATACCACATTCACTTTACTACCACTGATAATCCATTCACTATCACTGATCCCCCATTCACTTTACTACCACTGATCCTCCATTCACTTAACTACCACTGATCCCCCATTCACTTTACTACCACTGATCCCACATTCACTTTACTACCACTCATCCCCCATTCACTTTACTACCACTGATCCCCCATTCACTTTCACTGACCCCCCATTTATTTTACTACCACTGATCCCCCATTCACTTTACCACCACTGATCCTCCATTCACTTTACTACCGCTGATCCCCCATTCACTATCACTGATCATCCATTAACTTTACTACCACTGATCCCCCATTCACTTTACTACCACTGATACCACATTCAATTTACTACCACTGATAATCCATTCACTATCACTGATCCCCCATTCACTTTACTACCACTGATCCTCCATTCACTTAACTACCACTGATCCCCCATTCACTTTACTACCACTGATCCCACATTCACTTTACTACCACTCATCCCCCATTCACTTTACTACCACTGATCCCCCATTCACTATCACTGACCCCCCATTTATTTTACTACCACTGATCCCCCATTCACTTTACCACCACTGATCCTCCATTCACTTTACTACCGCTGATCCCCCATTCACTATCACTGATCATCCATTAACTTTACTACCACTGAGCCCCCATTCACTTTACTACCACTGATTCCCATTAACTTTACCACCACTGATCATCCATTCACTTTACTACCACTGATCCCCCATTCACTGCATTACCACTGATCCCCCATTCACAATCACCGATTCACCATTTACTTTACTACCACTGATCCCCCATTCACTTTACTGCCACTGTTCCTCCATTAACTTTACAACCACTGATCCCCCTTTCACTTTACTACCACTGATCCTCCATTCACCTTACTACCACTGATCCCCCATTCACTATCACTGATCCTCCATTCACTTTACTACCACTGATAATCCATTCATTATCACTGATCCCCTGTTCACTTTACTACCACTGATCCCACATTCACTTTACTACCACTCATCCCCCATTCACTTTACTACCACTGATCCCCCATTCACTATCACTGACCCCCCATTTATTTTACTACCACTGATCCTCCATTCACTTTACTACCACTGATCCCCCATTCACTTTACTGCCACTGATACCCCATTCACTTTACTATCACTGATACTCCATTAACTTTACAACCACTGAACCCCCATTCACTTTACTACCACTGATCCTCCATTCACTTTACTACCACTGATCCCCCATTCACTATCACTGATCATCCATTCACTTTACTACCACTGATCCCCCATGCACTTTACTACCACTGATCCCCCATTTACTTTACTGCCACTGATCCTCCATTCATTTTACTACCGCTGATCTCACATTCACTTTACAATCACTGACCCTCCATTCACATTACTACCACTGATCCCCCATTCACTTTACTACCACTGATCCCCCATTCACGTTACTACCACTGATCCCCCATTCACTTTACTACCACTGATCCCCCATTCACTATCACTGATCCTCCATTCACTTTACTACCACTGATAATCCATTCATTATCACTGATCCCCCATTCACTTTACTACCACTGATCCCACATTCACTTTACTACCACTCATCCCCCATTCACTTTACTACCACTGATCCCCCATTCACTATCACTGACCCCCCATTTATTTTACTACCACTGATCCCCCATTCACTTTACCACCACTGATCCTCCATTCACTTTACTACCACTGATCCCCCATTCACTATCACTGATAATCCAGTCACTTTACTACCACTGATCCCCCATTCACTGCCACTGATACCCCATTCACTTTACTTCCACTGATACTCCATTCACTTTACTACCACTGATCCCCCATTCACTTTACTACCACTGATCCCCCATTCACGTTACAACCACTCATCCCCCATTCACTTTACTACCGCTGATCCCCCATTCACTATAACTGATCATCAATTAACTTTACTACCACTGATCCCCCATTCAATTTACTACCACTGATCCCATTTCACTTTACTACCACTGATTCCCATTCACTTTACCACCACTGATCATCCATTCACTTTACTGCCACTGATCCTCCATTCACTTTACTACCACTGATCCCCCATTTACTTTACTACCACTGATCCCACATTAACTTTACTACCACTGATCCTCCATTCACTTTACTACAACTGATCACCCATTCACTTACACTGCCACTGATCCTCCGTTCACATTACTACAACTGATCCCCCATTCACTGTACTATCACTGATCCCCCATTCACTATCACTGATCATTCATTCATTTTACTACCACTGATCCCCATTTACTATCACTGATCATCCATTCACTTAACTACCACTGATCCCCCATTAACTATCACTGATCATCCATTCACTTAACTACCACTGATTCCCCATTCACTACCACTGATCCTCCATTCACTTTACTACCACTGATCCCCCATTCAATTTACTACCACTGATCCCCCATTCACTTTACTGCCACTGATCCTCCATTAACTTTACTATCACTGATCCCCCATTCATTTTACTACCACTGATCATCCATTAACATTAATGCCACTGATACCCCATTCACTTTACTATCACTGATACTCCATTAACTTTACAACCACTGATCCTCCATTCACTTTACTACCACTGATCCCCCATTCACTATCACTGATAATCCAGTCACTTTACTACCACTGATCCCCCATTCACTTTACTACCACTGATCCCCCATTCATTTTACTACTACTGATCCTCCATTAACTTTACTACCACTGATCCCCCATTCACTTTACTACCACTGATCCCCCATTCACGTTACAACCACTCATCCCCCATTCACTTTACTACCGCTGATCCCCCATTCACTATAACTGATCATCAATTAACTTTACTACCACTGATCCCCCATTCAATTTACTACCACTGATCCCATTTCACTTTACTACCACTGATTCCCATTCACTTTACCACCACTGATCATCCATTCACTTTACTGCCACTGATCCTCCATTCACTTTACTACCACTGATCCCCCATTTACTTTACTACCACTGATCCCACATTAACTTTACTACCACTGATCCTCCATTCACTTTACTACAACTGATCACCCATTCACTTACACTGCCACTGATCCTCCGTTCACATTACTACAACTGATCCCCCATTCACTGTACTATCACTGATCCCCCATTCACTATCACTGATCATTCATTCATTTTACTACCACTGATCCCCATTTACTATCACTGATCATCCATTCACTTAACTACCACTGATCCCCCATTAACTATCACTGATCATCCATTCACTTAACTACCACTGATTCCCCATTCACTATCACTGATAATCCAGTCACTTTACTACCACTGATCCCCCATTCACTTTACTACCACTGATCCCCCATTCATTTTACTACTACTGATCCTCCATTAACTTTACTGCCACTGATACCCCATTCACTTTACTTCCACTGAACCCCCATTCACGTTACTACCACTGATCCCCCATTCACTTTACTACCACTCATCCCCCATTCACTTTACTACCACTGATCCCCCATTCACTTTACAATCACTGATCATCCATTCACTGTACTACCACTGATCCCCAATTCACTATCACTGATCATCCATTCACTTTACTACCACTGATCCCACATTCACTTTACTACCACTGATCCCCCATTCACTTTACTACCGCTGATCCCCCATTCACTATCACTGATCATCCATTAACTTTACTACCACTGATCCCCCATTCACTTTACTACCACTGATCTCCCATTCACTATCACTGATCATCCATTCACTTTACTACCACTGATCCCCCATCCACTTTACTACCACTGATCCCACATTCACTTTACTACCACTGATCCCCCATTCACTTTACTGCCACGGATCCTCCATTCACTTTACTACCACTGATCCCCCATTCACTTTACTACCACTGATCCCCCATTCACGTTACTACCACTGATCCCCCATTCACTTTACTACCACTCATCCCCCATTCACTTTACTACCACTGATCCCCCTGTCACTCTCACTGATCCCCCATTTATTTTACCACCACTGATCCTCCATTCACTTTACTACCGCTGATCCCCCATTCACTATCACTGATCATCCATTAACTTTACTACCACTGATCCCCCATTCACTTTACTACCACTTATCCCCCTTTTACTTTACTACCACTGATCATCCATTCACTTTACTGCCACTGATCCTCCATTCACTTTACTACCACTGATCGCCCATTCACTTTACTACCACTGATCCTCCATTCACTGTACTACCACTGATCCCCAATTCACTACCACTGATCCTCCATTCACGTTACTACCACTGATCCCAAATTCACTATCACTGATCATCCATTCACTTTACTACCACTGATCCCCCATTCACTTTACTACCACTGATCCCACATTCACTTTACTACCACTGATCCCCCATTCACTATCACTGATCATCCATTCACTTTACTACCACTGATCCCCCATTCACTTTACTACCACTGATCCCCCATTCACGTTACTACCACTGATCCCCAATTCACTATCACTGATCATCCATTCACTTTATTATCACTGATCCACCATTCACTTTACTGCCACTGATCCCACATTCACTTTACTACCACTCATCCCCCATTCACTTTACTACCACTGATCCCCCATTCACTATCACTGACCCCCCATTTATTTTACTACCACTGATCCTCCATTCACTTTACTACCACTGATCCCCCATTCACTTTACTGCCACTGATCCTCCATTAACTTTACTATCACTGATCCCCCATTCACTTTACCACCACTCATCCCCCATTCACTTTACTACCACTGATCCCCCATTCACTATCACTGATCATCCATTCACTTTACTACCACTGATCCCACATTCACTTTACTACCACTGATCCCCCATTCACTTTACTACCGCTGATCCCCCATTCACTATCACTGATCATCCATTAACTTTACTACCACTGATCCCCCATTCACATTACTACCACTGATCTCCCATTCACTATCACTGATCATCCATTCACTTTACTACCACTGATCCCCCATCCACTTTACTACCACTGATCCCACATTCACTTTACTACCACTGATCCCCCATTCACTTTACTGCCACGGATCCTCCATTCACTTTACTACCACTGATCCCCCATTCACTTTACTACCACTGATCCCCCATTCACGTTACTACCACTGATCCCCCATTCACTTTACTACCACTCATCCCCCATTCACTTTACTACCACTGATCCCCCATTCACTCTCACTGATCCCCCATTTATTTTACCACCACTGATCCTCCATTCACTTTACTACCGCTGATCCCCCATTCACTATCACTGATCATCCATTAACTTTACTACCACTGATACCCCATTCACTTTACTTCCACTGAACCCCCATTCACGTTACTACCACTGATCCCCCATTCACTTTACTACCACTCATCCCCCATTCACTTTACTACCACTGATCCCCCATTCACTTTACAATCACTGATCATCCATTCACTGTACTACCACTGATCCCCAATTCACTATCACTGATCATCCATTCACTTTACTACCACTGATCCCACATTCACTTTACTACCACTGATCCCCCATTCACTTTACTACCGCTGATCCCCCATTCACTATCACTGATCATCCATTAACTTTACTACCACTGATCCCCCATTCACTTTACTACCACTGATCTCCCATTCACTATCACTGATCATCCATTCACTTTACTACCACTGATCCCCCATCCACTTTACTACCACTGATCCCACATTCACTTTACTACCACTGATCCCCCATGCACTTTACTACCACTGATCCCCCATTTACTTTACTGCCACTGATCCTCCATTCATTTTACTACCGCTGATCTCACATTCACTTTACAATCACTGACCCTCCATTCACATTACTACCACTGATCCCCCATTCACTTTACTACCACTGATCCCCCATTCACGTTACTACCACTGATCCCCCATTCACTTTACTACCACTGATCCCCCATTCACTATCACTGATCCTCCATTCACTTTACTACCACTGATAATCCATTCAATATCACTGATCCCCCATTCACTTTACTACCACTGATCCCACATTCACTTTACTACCACTCATCCCCCATTCACTTTACTACCACTGATCCCCCATTCACTATCACTGACCCCCCATTTATTTTACTACCACTGATCCCCCATTCACTTTACCACCACTGATCCTCCATTCACTTTACTACCACTGATCCCCCATTCACTATCACTGATAATCCAGTCACTTTACTACCACTGATCCCCCATTCACTTTACTACCACTGATCCCCCATTCATTTTACTACTACTGATCCTCCATTAACTTTACTGCCACTGATACCCCATTCACTTTACTTCCACTGATACTCCATTCACTTTACTACCACTGATCCCCCATTCACTTTACTACCACTGATCCCCCATTCACGTTACAACCACTCATCCCCCATTCACTTTACTACCGCTGATCCCCCATTCACTATAACTGATCATCAATTAACTTTACTACCACTGATCCCCCATTCAATTTACTACAACTGATCCCATTTCACTTTACTACCACTGATTCCCATTCACTTTACCACCACTGATCATCCATTCACTTTACTGCCACTGATCCTCCATTCACTTTACTACCACTGATCCCCCATTTACTTTACTACCACTGATCCCACATTAACTTTACTACCACTGATCCTCCATTCACTTTACTACAACTGATCACCCATTCACTTACACTGCCACTGATCCTCCGTTCACATTACTACAACTGATCCCCCATTCACTGTACTATCACTGATCCCCCATTCACTATCACTGATCATTCATTCATTTTACTACCACTGATCCCCATTTACTATCACTGATCATCCATTCACTTAACTACCACTGATCCCCCATTAACTATCACTGATCATCCATTCACTTAACTACCACTGATTCCCCATTCACTACCACTGATCCTCCATTCACTTTACTACCACTGATCCCCCATTCAATTTACTACCACTGATCCCCCATTCACTTTACTGCCACTGATCCTCCATTAACTTTACTATCACTGATCCCCCATTCATTTTACTACCACTGATCATCCATTAACATTAATGCCACTGATACCCCATTCACTTTACTATCACTGATACTCCATTAACTTTACAACCACTGATCCTCCATTCACTTTACTACCACTGATCCCCCATTCACTATCACTGATAATCCAGTCACTTTACTACCACTGATCCCCCATTCACTTTACTACCACTGATCCCCCATTCATTTTACTACTACTGATCCTCCATTAACTTTACTACCACTGATCCCCCATTCACTTTACTACCACTGATCCCCCATTCACGTTACAACCACTCATCCCCCATTCACTTTACTACCGCTGATCCCCCATTCACTATAACTGATCATCAATTAACTTTACTATCACTGATCCCCCATTCAATTTACTACCACTGATCCCATTTCACTTTACTACCACTGATTCCCATTCACTTTACCACCACTGATCATCCATTCACTTTACTGCAACTGATCCTCCATTCACTTTACTACCACTGATCCCCCATTTACTTTACTACCACTGATCCCACATTAACTTTACTACCACTGATCCTCCATTCACTTTACTACAACTGATCACCCATTCACTTACACTGCCACTGATCCTCCGTTCACATTACTACAACTGATCCCCCATTCACTGTACTATCACTGATCCCCCATTCACTATCACTGATCATTCATTCATTTTACTACCACTGATCCCCATTTACTATCACTGATCATCCATTCACTTAACTACCACTGATCCCCCATTAACTATCACTGATCATCCATTCACTTAACTACCACTGATTCCCCATTCACTATCACTGATAATCCAGTCACTTTACTACCACTGATCCCCCATTCACTTTACTACCACTGATCCCCCATTCATTTTACTACTACTGATCCTCCATTAACTTTACTGCCACTGATACCCCATTCACTTTACTTCCACTGAACCCCCATTCACGTTACTACCACTGATCCCCCATTCACTTTACTACCACTCATCCCCCATTCACTTTACTACCACTGATCCCCCATTCACTTTACAATCACTGATCATCCATTCACTGTACTACCACTGATCCCCAATTCACTATCACTGATCATCCATTCACTTTACTACCACTGATCCCACATTCACTTTACTACCACTGATCCCCCATTCACTTTACTACCGCTGATCCCCCATTCACTATCACTGATCATCCATTAACTTTACTACAACTGATCCCCCATTCACTTTACTACCACTGATCTCCCATTCACTATCACTGATCATCCATTCACTTTACTACCACTGATCCCCCATCCACTTTACTACCACTGATCCCACATTCACTTTACTACCACTGATCCCCCATTCACTTTACTGCCACGGATCCTCCATTCACTTTACTACCACTGATCCCCCATTCACTTTACTACCACTGATCCCCCATTCACGTTACTACCACTGATCCCCCATTCACTTTACTACCACTCATCCCCCATTCACTTTACTACCACTGATCCCCCATTCACTCTCACTGATCCCCCATTTATTTTACCACCACTGATCCTCCATTCACTTTACTACCGCTGATCCCCCATTCACTATCACTGATCATCCATTAACTTTACTACCACTGATCCCCCATTCACTTTACTACCACTTATCCCCCTTTTACTTTACTACCACTGATCATCCATTCACTTTACTGCCACTGATCCTCCATTCACTTTACTACCACTGATCGCCCATTCACTTTACTACCACTGATCCTCCATTCACTGTACTACCACTGATCCCCAATTCACTACCACTGATCCTCCATTCACGTTACTACCACTGATCCCAAATTCACTATCACTGATCATCCATTCACTTTACTACCACTGATCCCCCATTCACTTTACTACCAATGATCCCACATTCACTTTACTACCACTGATCCCCCATTCACTATCACTGATCATCCATTCACTTTACTACCACTGATCCCCCATTCACTTTACTACCACTGATCCCCCATTCACGTTACTACCACTGATCCCCAATTCACTATCACTGATCATCCATTCACTTTATTATCACTGATCCACCATTCACTTTACTGCCACTGATCCCACATTCACTTTACTACCACTCATCCCCCATTCACTTTACTACCACTGATCCCCCATTCACTATCACTGACCCCCCATTTATTTTACTACCACTGATCCTCCATTCACTTTACTACCACTGATCCCCCATTCACTTTACTGCCACTGATCCTCCATTAACTTTACTATCACTGATCCCCCATTCACTTTACCACCACTCATCCCCCATTCACTTTACTACCACTGATCCCCCATTCACTATCACTGATCATCCATTCACTTTACTACCACTGATCCCACATTCACTTTACTACCACTGATCCCCCATTCACTTTACTACCGCTGATCCCCCATTCACTATCACTGATCATCCATTAACTTTACTACCACTGATCCCCCATTCACTTTACTACCACTGATCTCCCATTCACTATCACTGATCATCCATTCACTTTACTACCACTGATCCCCCATCCACTTTACTACCACTGATCCCACATTCACTTTACTACCACTGATACCCCATTCACTTTACTGCCACGGATCCTCCATTCACTTTACTACCACTGATCCCCCATTCACTTTACTACCACTGATCCCCCATTCACGTTACTACCACTGATCCCCCATTCACTTTACTACCACTCATCCCCCATTCACTTTACTACCACTGATCCCCCATTCACTCTCACTGATCCCCCATTTATTTTACCACCACTGATCCTCCATTCACTTTACTACCGCTGATCCCCCATTCACTATCACTGATCATCCATTAACTTTACTACCACTGATACCCCATTCACTTTACTTCCACTGAACCCCCATTCACGTTACTACCACTGATCCCCCATTCACTTTACTACCACTCATCCCCCATTCACTTTACTACCACTGATCCCCCATTCACTTTACAATCACTGATCATCCATTCACTGTACTACCACTGATCCCCAATTCACTATCACTGATCATCCATTCACTTTACTACCACTGATCCCACATTCACTTTACTACCACTGATCCCCCATTCACTTTACTACCGCTGATCCCCCATTCACTATCACTGATCATCCATTAACTTTACTACCACTGATCCCCCATTCACTTTACTACCACTGATCTCCCATTCACTATCACTGATCATCCATTCACTTTACTACCACTGATCCCCCATCCACTTTACTACCACTGATCCCACATTCACTTTACTACCACTGATCCCCCATTCACTTTACTGCCACGGATCCTCCATTCACTTTACTACCACTGATCCCCCATTCACTTTACTACCACTGATCCCCCATTCACGTTACTACCACTGATCCCCCATTCACTTTACTACCACTCATCCCCCATTCACTTTACTACCACTGATCCCCCATTCACTCTCACTGATCCCCCATTTATTTTACCACCACTGATCCTCCATTCACTTTACTACCGCTGATCCCCCATTCACTATCACTGATCATCCATTAACTTTACTACCACTGATCCCCCATTCACTTTACTACCACTTATCCCCCTTTTACTTTACTACCACTGATCATCCATTCACTTTACTGCCACTGATCCTCCATTCACTTTACTACCACTGATCGCCCATTCACTTTACTACCACTGATCCTCCATTCACTGTACTACCACTGATCCCCAATTCACTACCACTGATCCTCCATTCACGTTACTACCACTGATCCCAAATTCACTATCACTGATCATCCATTCACTTTACTAACACTGATCCCCCATTCACTTTACTACCACTGATCCCACATTCACTTTACTACCACTGATCCCCCATTCACTATCACTGATCATCCATTCACTTTACTACCACTGATCCCCCATTCACTTTACTACCACTGATCCCCCATTCACGTTACTACCACTGATCCCCAATTCACTATCACTGATCATCCATTCACTTTATTATCACTGATCCACCATTCACTTTACTGCCACTGATGCTCCATTCACTTTACTACCACTGATCCCCCATTCACTTTACTACCACTGATCCCCCATTCACTTTACAATCACCGATCATACATTCACTGTACTACCACTGATCCCCAATTCACTATCACTGCTCCTCCATTGACTTTACTACCACTGATCCCCCATTCACTTTACTACCACTGATCCCCCATTCACTTTACAATCACTGATCATCCATTCACTGTACTACCACTGATCCCCAATTCACTATCACTGATCATCCATTCACTTTACTACCACTGATCCCACATTCACTTTACTACCACTGATCCCCCATTCACTTTACTACCGCTGATCCCCCATTCACTATCACTGATCATCCATTAACTTTACTACCACTGATCCCCCATTCACTTTACTACCACTGATCTCCCATTCACTATCACTGATCATCCATTCACTTTACTACCACTGATCCCCCATCCACTTTACTACCACTGATCCCACATTCACTTTACTACCACTGATCCCCCATTCACTTTACTGCCACGGATCCTCCATTCACTTTACTACCACTGATCCCCCATTCACTTTACTACCACTGATCCCCCATTCACGTTACTACCACTGATCCCCCATTCACTTTACTACCACTCATCCCCCATTCACTTTACTACCACTGATCCCCCATTCACTCTCACTGATCCCCCATTTATTTTACCACCACTGATCCTCCATTCACTTTACTACCGCTGATCCCCCATTCACTATCACTGATCATCCATTAACTTTACTACCACTGATCCCCCATTCACTTTACTACCACTTATCCCCCTTTTACTTTACTACCACTGATCATCCATTCACTTTACTGCCACTGATCCTCCATTCACTTTACTACCACTGATCGCCCATTCACTTTACTACCACTGATCCTCCATTCACTGTACTACCACTGATCCCCAATTCACTACCACTGATCCTCCATTCACGTTACTACCACTGATCCCAAATTCACTATCACTGATCATCCATTCACTTTACTACCACTGATCCCCCATTCACTTTACTACCACTGATCCCACATTCACTTTACTACCACTGATCCCCCATTCACTATCACTGATCATCCATTCACTTTACTACCACTGATCCCCCATTCACTTTACTACCACTGATCCCCCATTCACGTTACTACCACTGATCCCCAATTCACTATCACTGATCATCCATTCACTTTATTATCACTGATCCGCCATTCACTTTACTGCCACTGATGCACCATTCACTTTACTACCACTGATCCCCCATTCACTTTACTACCACTGATCCCCCATTCACTTTACAATCACCGATCATACATTCACTGTACTACCACTGATCCCCAATTCACTATCACTGCTCCTCCATTGACTTTACTACCACTGATCCCCCATTCACTTTACTGCCACTGATCCTCCATTCACTTTACTACCACTGATCCCCCATTCACTTTACTAACACTAATCCCCCATTCACTTTACTACGACTGATCCTCCATTCACTTTACTGCCACTGATCCTCCATTTAACTTTACTACCACTGATCCCCCATTCACTTTACTACCACTGATCACCAATAAACTTTAATACCACTGATCCTCCATTCACTTTACTACCACTGATCCCCCATTCACTATCTCTGATCCCCCATTCACTTTACTACCACTGATCCTCCATTAACCTTACTACCACTGATCCCCCATTCACTTTACTACCACTGATCCCCCATTCACGTTACTACCACTGATCCCCCATTCACTTTACTACCACTCATCCCCCATTCACTTTACTACCACTGATCCCCCATTCACTATCACTGATCCCCCATTTATTTTACTACCACTGATCCCCCATTCACTTTACCACCACTGATCCTCCATTCACTTTATTACCACTGATCCCCCATTCACTATCACTGATCATCCATTAACTTTACTACCACTGATCCCCCATTCACTTTACTACCACTGATCTCCCATTCACTATCACTGATCACCCATTCACTTTACTACCACTAATCCCCCATCCACTTTACTACCACTGATCCCACATTCACTTTACTACCACTGATCCCCCATTCACTTTACTGCCACGGATCCTCCATTCACTTTACTACCACTGATCCCCCATTCACTTTACTACCACTGATCCCCCATTCACGTTACTACCACTGATCCCCCATTCACTTTACTACCACTCATCCCCCATTCACTTTACTACCACTGATCCCCCATTCACTCTCACTGATCCCCCATTTATTTTACCACCACGGATCCTCCATTCACTTTACTACCGCTGATCCCCCATTCACTATCACTGATCATCCATTAACTTTACTACCACTGATCCCCCATTCACTTTACTACCACTTATCCCCCTTTTACTTTACTACCACTGATCATCCATTCACTTTACTGCCACTGATCCTCCATTCACTTTACTACCACTGATCGCCCATTCACTTTACTACCACTGATCCTCCATTCACTGTACTACCACTGATCCCCAATTCACTACCAATGATCCTCCATTCACGTTACTACCACTGATCCCCCATTCACTATCACTGATCATCCATTCACTTTACTACCACTGATCCCCCATTCACTTTACTACCACAGATCGCACATTCACTTTACTACCACTGATCCCCCATTCACTATCACTGATCATCCATTCACTTTACTACCACTGATCCCCCATTCACTTTATTACCACTGATCCCCCATTCACGTTACTACCACTGATCCCCAATTCACTATCACTGATCATCCATTCACTTTATTATCACTGATCCGCCATTCACTTTACTGCCACTGATGCTCCATTCACTTTACTACCACTGATCCCCCATACACTTTACTACCACTGATCCCCCATTCACTTTACAACCACCGATCATACATTCACTGTACTACCACTGATCCCCCAATTCACTATCACTGATCCTCCATTCACTTAACTACCACTGATACTCCATTCACTATCACTGATCCCCCATTCACTTTACTACCACTGATCCCCCATTCACTTTACTACCACTGATCCCCCATTCACTTTACTACCACTGATCCCCCATTCACTTTACTGCCACTGATCCTCCATTCACTTTACCACCACTGATCCTCCATTCACTTTACTATCACTGATCCCCCATTCACTATCTCTGATCCCCCATTCACTTTACTACCACTGATCCTCCATTAACCTTACTACCACTGATCCGCCATTCACTTTACTACCACAGATCCCCCATTTACTTTACAACCACTGATCATCCACTAATTTTACAACCCCTGATCATCCATTCACTTTACTACCACTGATCCCTCATTCACTTTACTACCACTGATCCCCCATACATTTTACCACCACTGACCCTCCATTCACTTTACTACCACTGATCCCCCATTCACTATCACTGATCATCCATTCACTTTACTACCACTGATACTACATTCACTTTACTGCCACTGATCCTCCATTCACTTTACTACCACTGATCCCCCATTCACTTTACTAACACTGATCCCCCATTCACTTTACAATTACTGATCATCCATTCACTGTACTACCACTATTCCCCAATTCACTATCACTGATCCTCCATTCACTTTACTACCACTGATACTCCATTCACTATCACTGATCCCCCATTCACTTTACTACCACTGATCCTTCATTCACGTTACTATCACTGATCTCCCATTCACTATCACTGATCATCCATTCACTTTACTACCACTGATTCCCCATTCACTTTACTACCACTGATCCCACATTCACTTTACTAC
Source organism: Salmo salar (assembly GCF_965601325.2). Classification (NCBI taxonomy): domain Eukaryota; kingdom Metazoa; phylum Chordata; class Actinopteri; order Salmoniformes; family Salmonidae; genus Salmo; species Salmo salar. The sequence goes on along the minus strand of NC_138291.1, from coordinate 179,497,983 downwards.
CACTGATCCCCCATTCACGTTACTGCCACTGATCCTCCATTCACTTTACTACCACTGATCCGCCATTCACTTTACTACCACTGATCCCCCATTCACGTTACTACCACTGATACCCCATTCACTTTACTTCCACTGATCCCCCATTAACTTTACTACCACTGATCCCCCATTCACTTTACTACCAATGAACATCCATTATTTTACTACCACTGATCCTCCATTCACTTTACTACCACTGATCCCTCATTCACTTTACTACAACAGATCCCCCATTTACTTTACAACCACTGATCCTCCATTCACTTTACTAACACTGATCCCCCATTCACTTTACTACCACTGATCCCCCATTCATTTTACCACCACTGATCCTCAATTCACTTTACTACCACAGATCCCCCATTTACTTTACAACCACTGATCCTATATTCACTTTACTATCACTGATCCCCCATTCACTTTACTACCACTGATCCCCCATTCACTTTACTAACACTGATCCCCCATTCACTTTACAATCACTGATCATCCATTCACTGTACTACCACTGATCCCCAATTCACTATCACTGATCATCCATTCACTTTACTACCACTGATCCCACATTCACTTTACTACCACTGATCCCCCATTCACTTTACTGCCACTGATCCCCCATTCACTTTACTACCACTGATCCCCCATTCACTTTACTACCACTGATCCCCCATTCACTTTACTACCACTCATCCCCCATTCACTTTACTACCACTGATCCCCCATTCACTAACACTGATCCCCCATTTATTTTACTACCACTGATCCCCCATTCACTTTACCACCACTGATCCTCCATTCACTTTACTACCGCTGATCCCCCATTCACTATCACTGATCATCCATTAACTTTACTACCACTGATCCCCCATTCACTTTACTACCACTGATCTCCCATTCACTATCACTGATCATCCATTCACTTTACTACCACTGATCCCCCATTCACTTTACTACCACTGATCCCACATTCACTTTGCTACCACTGATCCCCCATTCACTTTACTGCCACGGATCCTCCATTCACTTTACTACCACTGATCCCCCATTCACTTTACTACCACTGATCCCCCATTCACTTTACTAACACTGATCCCGCATTCACTATACAATCACTGATCATCCATTCACTGTACTACCACTGATCCCCAATTCACTATCACTGATCATCCATTCACTTTACTACCACTGATCCCACATTCACTTTACTACCACTGATCCCCCATTCACTTGACTGCCACTGATCCCCCATTCACTTTACTACCACTGATCCCCCATTCACTTTACTACCACTGATCCCCCATTCACGTTACTACCACTGATCACCCATTCACTTTACTACCACTCATCCCCCATTCACTTTACTACCACTGATCCCCCATTCACTATCACTGATCCCCCATTTATTTTACTACCACTGATCCCCCATTCACTTTACCACCACTGATCCTCCATTCACTTTAATACCGCTGATCACCCATTCACTATCACTGATCATCCATTAACTTTACTACCACTGATCCCCCATTCACTTTACTACCACTGATCTCCCATTCACTTTACTGCCACGGATCCTCCATTCACTTTACTACTACTGATCCCCCATTCACTTTATTACCACTGATCCCCCATTCACGTTACTACCACTGATCCCCCATTCACTTTACTACCACTCATCCCCCATTCACTCTCACTGATCCCCCATTTATTTTACCACCACGGATCCTCCATTCACTTTACTACCGCTGATCCCCCATTCACTATCACTGATCATCCATTAACTTTACTACCACTGATCCCCCATTCACTTTACTACCACTTATCCCTCTTTTACTTTACTACCACTGATTATGCATTCACTTTACTGCCACTGATCCTCCATTCACTTTACTACCACTGATCGCCCATTCACTTTACTACCACTGATCCTCCATTCACTGTACTACCACTGATCCCCAATTCACTACCAATGATCCTCCATTCATGTTACTACCACTGATCCCCCATTCACTATCACTGATCATCCATTCACTTTACTACCACTGATCCCCCATTCACTTTACTACCACTGATCCCACATTCACTTTACTACCACTGATCCCCCATTCACTATCACTGATCATCCATTCACTTTACTACCACTGATCCCCCATTCACTTTACTACCACTGATCCCCCATTCACGTTACTACCACAGATCCCCAATTCACTATCACTGATCATCCATTCACTTTATTATCACTGATCTGCCATTCACATTACTGCCACTGATGCTCCATTCACTTTACTACCACTGATCCCCCATTCACTGTACTACCACTGATCCCCAATTCACTATCACTGATCCTCCATTCACTTAACTACCACTGATACTCCATTCACTATCACTGATCCCCCATTCACTTTACTACCACTGATCCCCCATTCACTTTACTACCACTAATCCCCCATTCACTTTACTACGACTGATCCTCCATTCACTTTACTATCACTGATCCCCCATTCACTATCTCTGATCCCCCATTCACTTTACTACCACTGATCCTCCATTAACCTTACTACCACTGATCCCCCATTCACTTTACTACCACTGATCCCCCATTTACTTTACTGCCACTGATCCTCCTTTCATTTTACTACCACTGATCCCCAATTCACTTTACTACCAATGAACATCCATTATTTTACTACCACTGATCCCCCATTCACTTTACTACCACAGATCCCCCATTTACTTTACTACCACTGATCCCTCATTCACTTTACTACCACTGATCCCCCATACATTTTACCACCACTGACCCTCCATTCACTTTACTACCACTGATCCCCCATTCACTATCACTGATCATCCATTCACTTTACTACCACTGATACTACATTCACTTTACTGCCACTGATCCTCCATTCACTTTACTACCACTGATCCCCCATTCACTTTACTCACACTGATCCCCCATTCACTTTACAATTACTGATCATCCATTCACTGTACTACCACTATTCCCCAATTCACTATCACTGATCCTCCATTCACTTTACTACCACTGATACTCCATTCACTACCACTGATCCCACATTCACTTTACTACCACTGATCCCCCATTCACGTTACTGCCACTGATCCTCCATTCACTTTACTACCACTGATCCCACATTCACTTTACTACCACTGATCCCCCATTCACTTTACTGCCACTGATCCTCCATTTACTTTACTACCACTCATCCCCCATTCACTTTACTACCACTGATCCCCTATTCACTTTACCACCACTGATCCTCCATTCACTTTACTACCGCTGATCCCCCATTCACTATCACTGATCATCCATTAACTTTACTACCACTGATCCCCCATTCACTTTACTGCCACTGATCCTCCATTCACTTTACTACCACTGATCCCCCATTCACTTTACTACCACTGATCCTCCATTCACTGTACTACCACTGATCCCCAATTCACTATCACTGATCCTCCATTCACTTAACTACCACTGATACTCCATTCACTATCACTGATCCCCCATTCACTTTACTACCACTGATCCTCCATTCACTGTACTACCACTGATCCCCCATTCACTATCACTGATCATCCATTCACTTTACTGCCACTGATCCTCCATTCACTTTACTACCACTGATCCCCCATTCACTTTACTACCACTGATCCCCCAGTCACGTTACTACCACTGATCCCCAATTCACTATCACTGATCATCCATTCACTTTATTATCACTGATCCGCCATTCACTTTACTGCCACTGATCCTCCATTCACTTTACTACCACTGATCCCACATTCACTTTACTACCACTGATCCCCCATTCACTTTACTACCACTGATCCCCCATTTACTTTACAATCACTGATCATCCATTCACTGTACTACCACTGGTCCCCAATTCACTATCACTGATCCCCCATTCACTTTACTACCACTGATCCCCCATTCACTTTACTACCACTGATCCCACATTCACTTTACTACCACTGATCCCCAATTCACTTTACTGCCAGTGATCCTCCATTCACTTTAATACCACTGATCCCACATTCACTTTACTACCACTCATCCCCCATTCACTTTACTACCACTGATCCCACATGCACTATCACTGATCGCCCATCCACTTTACCACCACTGATCCCCCATTCACTTTACTACCACTGATCCCCATTCACTATCACTGATCATCCATTTACTTTACTACCACTGATCCCCCATTCAATATCACTGATCATCCATTCACTTTACTACCACTGATCACACATTCACTTTACTATCACTGATTGCACATCCACTTTACCACCACTGATCCCCTATTCACTTTACCACAACTGATCCCCCATTCACTTTACTGCAACTGATCCTCCATTCATTTCACTACCACTGATCACCCATTCACGTTACTGCCACTGATCCCCCATTCACTTTACTACCACTGATCCCCCATTCACTTTACTAACACTGATCCCGCATTCACTTTACAATCACTGATCATCCATTCACTGTACTACCACTGATCCCCAATTCACTATAACTGATCATCCATTCACTTTACTACCACTGATCCCACATTCACTTTACTACCACTGATCCCCCATTCACTTGACTGCCACTGATCCCCCATTCACTTTACTACCACTGATCCCCCATTCACTTTACTACCACTGATCCCCCATTTATTTTACTACCGATGATCCCATATTCACTTTACCACCACTGATCCTCCATTCACTTTACTACCACTGATCCCCCATTCACTATCACTGATCATCCATTTACTTTACTACCACTGATCCCCCCATTAACTTTACTACCACTGATCCTTCATTAAATTTACTACCACTGATCCCCGATTCAATATCACTGATCATCCATTCACTTTACCACAACTGATCCACCATTCACTTTATTAACAATGATCCCCCATTCACAATCACCGATCCCCCATTTACTTTACTACCACTGATCCTCCATTCACTTTACTAACACTGATCCCCCATTCACTTTACTACCACTAATCCCCCATTCATTTTACCACCACTGATCCTCCATTCACTTTACTACCACAGATCCCCCATTTACTTTACAACCACTGATCCTACATTCACTTTACTATCACTGATCCCCCATTCACTTTACTACCACTGATCCCCCATTCACTTTACTAACACTGATCCCCCATTCACTTTACAATCACTGATCATCCATTCACTGTACTACCACTGATCCCCAATTCACTATCACTGATCATCCATTCACTTTACTACCACTGATCCCACATTCACTTTACTACCACTGATCCCCCATTCACTTTACTGCCACTGATCCCCCATTCACTTTACTACCACTGATCCCCCATTCACTTTACTACCACTGATCCCCCATTCACTTTACTACCACTCATCCCCCATTCACTTTACTACCACTGATCCCCCATTCACTAACACTGATCCCCCATTTATTTTACTACCACTGATCGCCCATTCACTTTACCACCACTGATCCTCCATTCACTTTACTACCGCTGATCCCCCATTCACTATCACTGATCATCCATTAACTTTACTACCACTGATCCCCCATTCACTTTACTACCACTGATCTCCCATTCACTATCACTGATCATCCATTCACTTTACTACCACTGATCCCCCATTCACTTTACTACCACTGATCCCACATTCACTTTACTACCACTGATCCCTCATTCACTTTACTGCCACGGATCCTCCATTCACTTTACTACCACTGATCCCCCATTCACGTTACTACCACTGATCACCCATTCACTTTACTACCACTCATCCCCCATTCACTTTACTACCACTGATCCCCCATTCACTATCACTGATCCCCCATTTATTTTACTACCACTGATCCCCCATTCACTTTACCACCACTGATCCTCCATTCACTTTACTACCGCTGATCACCCATTCACTATCACTGATAATCAAATAACTTTACTACCACTGATCCCCCATTCACTTTACTACCACTGATCTCCCATTCACTTTACTGCCACGGATCCTCCATTCACTTTACTACTACTGATCCCCCATTCACTTTATTACCACTGATCCCCCATTCACGTTACTACCACTGATCCCCCATTCACTTTACTACCACTCATCCCCCATTCACTTTACTACCACTGATCCCCCATTCACTCTCACTGATCCCCCATTTATTTTACCACCACGGATCCTCCATTCACTTTACTACCGCTGATCCCCCATTCACTATCAATGATCATCCATTAACTTTACTACCACTGATCCCCCATTCACTTTACTACCACTTATCCCTCTTTTACTTTACTACCACTGATTATGCATTCACTTTACTGCCACTGATCCTCCATTCACTTTACTACCACTGATCGCCCATTCACTTTACTACCACTAATCCTCCATTCACTGTACTACCACTGATCCCCAATTCACTACCAATGATCCTCCATTCATGTTACTACCACTGATCCCACATTCACTATCACTGATCATCCATTCACTTTACTACCACTGATCCCCCATTCACTTTACTACCACTGATCCCCCATTCACTATCACTGATCATCCATTCACTTTACTACCACTGATCCCCCATTCACTTTACTACCACTGATCCCCCATTCACGTTACTACCACAGATCCCCAATTCACTATCACTGATCATCCATTCACTTTATTATCACTGATCTGCCATTCACATTACTGCCACTGATGCTCCATTCACTTTACTACCACTGATCCCCCATTCACTGTACTACCACTGATCCCCAATTCACTATCACTGATCCTCCATTCACTTAACTACCACTGATACTCCATTCACTATCACTGATCCCCCATTCACTTTACTACCACTGATCCCCCATTCACTTTACTACGACTGATCCTCCATTCACTTTACTATCACTGATCCCCCATTCACTATCTCTGATCCCCCATTCACTTTACTACCACTGATCCTCCATTAACCTTACTACCACTGATCCCCCATTCACTTTACTGCCACTGATCCTCCTTTCATTTTACTACCACTGATCCCCAATTCACTTTACTACCAATGAACATCCATTATTTTACTACCACTGATCCCCCATTCACTTTACTACCACAGATCCCCCATTTACTTTACTACCACTGATCCCTCATTCACTTTACTACCACTGATCCCCCATACATTTTACCACCACTGACCCTCCATTCACTTTACTACCACTGATCCCCCATTCACTATCACTGATCATCCATTCACTTTACTACCACTGATACTACATTCACTTTACTGCCACTGATCCTCCATTCACTTTACTACCACTGATCCCCCATTCACTTTACTAACACTGATCCCCCATTCACTTTACAATTACTGATCATCCATTCACTGTACTACCACTATTCCCCAATTCACTATCACTGATCCTCCATTCACTTTACTACCACTGATACTCCATTCACTATCACTGATCCCCCATTCACTTTACTACCACTGATCCTTCATTCACGTTACTATCACTGATCTCCCATTCACTATCACTGATCATCCATTCACTTTACTACCACTGATTCCCCATTCACTTTACTACCACTGATCCCACATTCACTTTACTACCACTGATCCCCCATTCACGTTACTGCCACTGATCCTCCATTCACTTTACTACCACTGATCCCACATTCACTTTACTACCACTGATCCCCCATTCACTTTACTGCCACTGATCCTCCATTTACTTTACTACCACTGATCCCCCATTCACTTTACTACCACTGATCCCCCATTCACGTTACTACCACTGATCCCCCATTCACTTTACTACCACTCATCCCCCATTCACTTTACTACCACTGATCCCCTATTCACTTTACCACCACTGATCATCCATTCACTTTACTACCGCTGATCCCCCATTCACTATCACTGATCATCCATTAACTTCACTACCACTGATCCCCCATTCACTTTACTGCCACTGATCCTCCATTCACTTTACTACCACTGATCCCCCATTCACTTTACTACCACTGATCCTCCATTCACTGTACTACCACTGATCCCCAATTCACTATCACTGATCCTCCATTCACTTAACTACCACTGATACTCCATTCACTATCACTGATCCCCCATTCACTTTACTACCACTGATCCTCCATTCACTGTACCACCACTGATCCCCCATTCACTATCACTGATCATCCATTCACTTTACTGCCACTGATCCTCCATTCACTTTACTACCACTGATCCCCCATTCACTATCACTGATCATCCATTTACTTTACTACCACTGATCCCCCCATTAACTTTACTACCACTGATCCTTCATTAAATTTACTACCACTGATCCCCGATTCAATATCACTGATCATCCATTCACTTTACCACAACTGATCCACCATTCACTTTATTAACAATGATCCCCCATTCACAATCACCGATCCCCCATTTACTTTACTACCAATGATCCTCCATTCACTTTACTAACACTGATCCCCCATTCACTTTACTACCACTAATCCCCCATTCATTTTACCACCACTGATCCTCCATTCACTTTACTACCACAGATCCCCCATTTACTTTACAACCACTGATCCTACATTCACTTTACTATCACTGATCCCCCATTCACTTTACTACCACTGATCCCCCATTCACTTTACTAACACTGATCCCCCATTCACTTTACAATCACTGATCATCCATTCACTGTACTACCACTGATCCCCAATTCACTATCACTGATCATCCATTCACTTTACTACCACTGATCCCACATTCACTTTACTACCACTGATCCCCCATTCACTATCACTGATCATCCATTCACTTTACTACCACTGATCCCCCATTCACTTTACTACCACTGATCCCCCATTCACGTTACTACCACAGATCCCCAATTCACTATCACTGATCATCCATTCACTTTATTATCACTGATCTGCCATTCACATTACTGCCACTGATGCTCCATTCACTTTACTACCACTGATCCCCCATTCACTGTACTACCACTGATCCCCAATTCACTATCACTGATCCTCCATTCACTTAACTACCACTGATACTCCATTCACTATCACTGATCCCCCATTCACTTTACTACCACTGATCCCCCATTCACTTTACTACGACTGATCCTCCATTCACTTTACTATCACTGATCCCCCATTCACTATCTCTGATCCCCCATTCACTTTACTACCACTGATCCTCCATTAACCTTACTACCACTGATCCCCCATTCACTTTACTACCACTGATCCCCCATTTACTTTACTGCCACTGATCCTCCTTTCATTTTACTACCACTGATCCCCAATTCACTTTACTACCAATGAACATCCATTATTTTACTACCACTGATCCCCCATTCACTTTACTACCACAGATCCCCCATTTACTTTACTACCACTGATCCCTCATTCACTTTACTACCACTGATCCCCCATACATTTTACCACCACTGACCCTCCATTCACTTTACTACCACTGATCCCCCATTCACTATCACTGATCATCCATTCACTTTACTACCACTGATACTACATTCACTTTACTGCCACTGATCCTCCATTCACTTTACTACCACTGATCCCCCATTCACTTTACTAACACTGATCCCCCATTCACTTTACAATTACTGATCATCCATTCACTGTACTACCACTATTCCCCAATTCACTATCACTGATCCTCCATTCACTTTACTACCACTGATACTCCATTCACTATCACTGATCCCCCATTCACTTTACTACCACTGATCCTTCATTCACGTTACTATCACTGATCTCCCATTCACTATCACTGATCATCCATTCACTTTACTACCACTGATTCCCCATTCACTTTACTACCACTGATCCCACATTCACTTTACTACCACTGATCCCCCATTCACGTTACTGCCACTGATCCTCCATTCACTTTACTACCACTGATCCCACATTCACTTTACTACCACAGATCCCCAATTCACTATCACTGATCATCCATTCACTTTACTGCCACTGATCCTCCATTCACTTTACTACCACTGATCCCCCATTCACTTTACTACCACTGATCCTCCATTCACTGTACTACCACTGATCCCCAATTCACTATCACTGATCCTCCATTCACTTAACTACCACTGATACTCCATTCACTATCACTGATCCCCCATTCACTTTACTACCACTGATCCTCCATTCACTGTACCACCACTGATCCCCCATTCACTTTACTACGACTGATCCTCCATTCACTTTACTACCACTGATCCCCCATTCACTATCACTGATCATCCATTTACTTTACTACCACTGATCCCCCCATTAACTTTACTACCACTGATCCCCCATTCACTTTACTACCACTGATCCCCCATTTACTTTACTGCCACTGATCCTCCTTTCATTTTACTAACACTGATCCCCCATTCACTTTACTACCACTAATCCCCCATTCATTTTACCACCACTGATCCTCCATTCACTTTACTACCACAGATCCCCCATTTACTTTACAACCACTGATCCTACATTCACTTTACTATCACTGATCCCCCATTCACTTTACTACCACTGATCCCCCATTCACTTTACTAACACTGATCCCCCATTCACTTTACAATCACTGATCATCCATTCACTGTACTACCACTGATCCCCAATTCACTATCACTGATCATCCATTCACTTTACTACCACTGATCCCACATTCACTTTACTACCACTGATCCCCCATTCACTTTACTGCCACTGATCCCCCATTCACTTTACTACCACTGATCCCCCATTCACTTTACTACCACTGATCCCCCATTCACTTTACTACCACTATTCCCCAATTCACTATCACTGATCCTCCATTCACTTTACTACCGCTGATCCCCCATTCACTATCACTGATCACCCATTAACTTTACTACCACTGATCCCCCATTCACTTTACTACCACTGATCTCCCATTCACTATCACTGATCATCCATTCACTTTACTACCACTGATCCCCCATTCACTTTACTACCACTGATCCCACATTCACTTTACTACCACTGATCCCCCATTCACTTTACTACCACTGATCCCACATTCACTTTACTACCACTGATCCCCCATTCACTATCACTGATCATCCATTCACTTTACTACCACTGATCCCCCATTCACTTTACTACCACTGATCCCCCATTCACGTTACTACCACAGATCCCCAATTCACTATCACTGATCATCCATTCACTTTATTATCACTGATCTGCCATTCACATTACTGCCACTGATGCTCCATTCACTTTACTACCACTGATCCCCCATTCACTGTACTACCACTGATCCCCAATTCACTATCACTGATCCTCCATTCACTTAACTACCACTGATACTCCATTCACTATCACTGATCCCCCATTCACTTTACTACCACTGATCCCCCATTCACTTTACTACCACTAATCCCCCATTCACTTTACTACGACTGATCCTCCATTCACTTTACGATCACTGATCCCCCATTCACTATCTCTGATCCCCCATTCACATTACTACCACTGATCCTCCATTAACCTTACTACCACTGATCCCCCATTCACTTTACTACCACTGATCCCCCATTTACTTTACTGCCACTGATCCTCCTTTCATTTTACTACCACTGATCCCCAATTCACTTTACTACCAATGAACATCCATTATTTTACTACCACTGATCCCCCATTCACTTTACTACCACAGATCCCCCATTTACTTTACTACCACTGATCCCTCATTCACTTTACTACCACTGATCCCCCATACATTTTACCACCACTGACCCTCCATTCACTTTACTACCACTGATCCCCCATTCACTATCACTGATCATCCATTCACTTTACTACCACTGATACTACATTCACTTTACTGCCACTGATCCTCCATTCACTTTACTACCACTGATCCCCCATTCACTTTACTAACACTGATCCCCCATTCACTTTACAATTACTGATCATCCATTCACTGTACTACCACTATTCCCCAATTCACTATCACTGATCCTCCATTCACTTTACTACCACTGATACTCCATTCACTATCACTGATCCCCCATTCACTTTACTACCACTGATCCTTCATTCACGTTACTATCACTGATCTCCCATTCACTATCACTGATCATCCATTCACTTTACTACCACTGATTCCCCATTCACTTTACTACCACTGATCCCACATTCACTTTACTACCACTGATCCCCCATTCACGTTACTGCCACTGATCCTCCATTCACTTTACTACCACTGATCCCCCATTCACGTTACTACCACAGATCCCCAATTCACTATCACTGATCATCCATTCACTTTATTATCACTGATCTGCCATTCACATTACTGCCACTGATGCTCCATTCACTTTACTACCACTGATCCCCCATTCACTGTACTACCACTGATCCCCAATTCACTATCACTGATCCTCCATTCACTTAACTACCACTGATACTCCATTCACTATCACTGATCCCCCATTCACTTTACTACCACTGATCCCCCATTCACTTTACTACGACTGATCCTCCATTCACTTTACTATCACTGATCCCCCATTCACTATCTCTGATCCCCCATTCACTTTACTACCACTGATCCTCCATTAACCTTACTACCACTGATCCCCCATTCACTTTACTACCACTGATCCCCCATTCACTTTACTGCCACTGATCCTCCATTTACTTTACTACCACTGATCCCCCATTCACTTTACTACCACTGATCCCCCATTCACGTTACTACCACTGATCCCCCATTCACTTTACTACCACTCATCCCCCATTCACTTTACTACCACTGATCCCCTATTCACTTTACCACCACTGATCCTCCATTCACTTTACTACCGCTGATCCCCCATTCACTATCACTGATCATCCATTAACTTTACTACCACTGATCCCCCATTCACTTTACTGCCACTGATCCTCCATTCACTTTACTACCACTGATCCCCCATTCACTTTACTACCACTGATCCTCCATTCACTGTACTACCACTGATCCCCAATTCACTATCACTGATCCACCATTCACTTAACTACCACTGATACTCCATTCACTATCACTGATCCCCCATTCACTTTACTACCACTGATCCTCCATTCACTGTACTACCACTGATCCCCCATTCACTATCACTGATCATCCATTCACTTTACTACCACTGATCCCCCATTCACTTTACTGCCACTGATCCTCCATTCACTTTACTACCACTGATCCCCCATTCACTTTACTACCACTGATCCCCCAGTCACGTTACTACCACTGATCCCCAATTCACTATCACTGATCATCCATTCACTTTATTATCACTGATCCGCCATTCACTTTACTGCCACTGATCCTCCATTCACTTTACTACCACTGATCCCACATTCACTTTACTACCACTGATCCCCCATTCACTTTACTACCACTGATCCCCCATTTACTTTACAATCACTGATCATCCATTCACTGTACTACCACTGATCCCCAATTCACTATCACTGATCCCCCATTCACTTTACTACCACTGATCCTCCATTCACTTTACTATCACTGATCCCCCATTCACTATCTCTGATCCCCCATTCACTTTACTACCACTGATCCTCCATTAACCTTACTACCACTGATCCCCCATTCACTTTACTACCACTGATCCCCCATTCACTTTACTGCCACTGATCCTCCATTTACTTTACTACCACTGATCCCCCATTCACTTTACTACCACTGATCCCCCATTCACGTTACTACCACTGATCCCCCATTCACTTTACTACCACTCATCCCCCATTCACTTTACTACCACTGATCCCCTATTCACTTTACCACCACTGATCCTCCATTCACTTTACTACCGCTGATCCCCCATTCACTATCACTGATCATCCATTAACTTTACTACCACTGATCCCCCATTCACTTTACTGCCACTGATCCTCCATTCACTTTACTACCACTGATCCCCCATTCACTTTACTACCACTGATCCTCCATTCACTGTACTACCACTGATCCCCAATTCACTATCACTGATCCTCCATTCACTTAACTACCACTGATACTCCATTCACTATCACTGATCCCCCATTCACTTTACTACCACTGATCCTCCATTCACTGTACTACCACTGATCCCCCATTCACTATCACTGATCATCCATTCACTTTACTACCACTGATCCCCCATTCACTTTACTGCCACTGATCCTCCATTCACTTTACTACCACTGATCCCCCATTCACTTTACTACCACTGATCCCCCAGTCACGTTACTACCACTGATCCCCAATTCACTATCACTGATCATCCATTCACTTTATTATCACTGATCCGCCATTCACTTTACTGCCACTGATCCTCCATTCACTTTACTACCACTGATCCCACATTCACTTTACTACCACTGATCCCCCATTCACTTTACTACCACTGATCCCCCATTTACTTTACAATCACTGATCATCCATTCACTGTACTACCACTGATCCCCAATTCACTATCACTGATCCCCCATTCACTTTACTACCACTGATCCCCCATTCACTTTACTGCCACTGATCCTCCATTCACTTTACTACCACTGATCCCACATTCACTTTACTACCACTCATCCCCCATTCACTTTACTACCACTGATCCCACATGCACTATCACTGATCGCCCATCCACTTTACCACCACTGATCCCCCATTCACTTTACTACCACTGATCCCCATTCACTATCACTGATCATCCATTTACTTTACTACCACTGATCCCCCATTCAATATCACTGATCATCCATTCACTTTACTACCACTGATCACACATTCACTTTACTATCACTGATTGCACATCCACTTTACCACCACTGATCCCCTATTCACTTTACCACAACTGATCCCCCATTCACTTTACTGCAACTGATCCTCCATTCATTTCACTACCACTGATCACCCATTCACGTTACTGTCACTGATCCCCCATTCACTTTACTACCACTGATCACCCATTCACTATCACTGATCCCACATTTATTTTACTACCAATGATCCCATATTCACTTTACCACCACTGATCCTCCATTCACTTTACTACCAGTGATCCCCGATTCAATATCACTGATCATCCATTCACTTTACCACAACTGATCCACCATTCACTTTATTAACAATGATCCCCCATTCACAATCACCGATCCCCCATTTACTTTACTACCACTGATCCTCCATTCACTTTACTACCACTGATCCCCATTCAATTTACTACCACTGATCCCCCATTCACTTTACTGCCACTGATCCTCCATTAACTTTACTACCACTGATCCCCCATTCACTTTACTACCACTGATTCTCCATTCACTTTACCACCACTGATCCTCCATTCACTTTACTATCACTGATCCCCCATTCACTATCACTGATCCCCCATTTATTTTACTACCACTGATCCCCCATTCACTTTACTAACACTGATCCTCCATTCACTTTACTACCACTGATCCCCCATTCACTATCACTGATCCCCCATTCAATTTACTACCACTGATCACCCATTCACATTAATGCCACTGATCCTCCATTCACTTTACTACCACTGATCCCCCATCTACTTTACTTCCTCTGACCCTCCTTTCATTTTACTACCACTGATCCCCCATTTACTTTACTACCAATGAACATCTATTATTTTACTACCACTGATACCCCATTCACTTTACTACCACTGATCCCTCATTCACGTTACTACCACAGATCCCCCATTTATTTTACAACCACTGATCCTCCATTCACTTTACTAGCACTAATCCCCAATTCACTATCACTGATCATCCATTCACTTTACTACCACTGATCCCCATTCACTTTACTACCACTGATCCCCCATTCACTTTACTACCACTGATCCCCCATTCACTTTACTGCCACTGATCCTCCATTTACTTTACTACCACTGATCCCCCATTCACGTTACTGCCACTGATCCCCCATTCACTTTACTACCACTGATCCCCCATTCACTTTACTAACACTGATCCCGCATTCACTTTACTACCACTGATCCCCAATTCACTACCACTGATCCCCCATTCACTTTACTGCCACTGATCCTCCATTAACTTTACTACCACTGATCCCCCATTCACTTTACTACCACTGATTCTCCATTCACTTTACCACCACTGATCCTCCATTCACTTTACTATCACTGATCCCCCATTCACTATCACTGATCCCCCATTTATTTTACTACCACTGATCCCCCATTCACTTTACTAACACTGATCCTCCATTCACTTTACTACCACTGATCCCCCATTCACTATCACTGATCCCCCATTCAATTTACTACCACTGATCACCCATTCACATTAATGCCACTGATCCTCCATTCACTTTACTACCACTAATCCCCCATCTACTTTACTTCCTCTGACCCTCCTTTCATTTTACTACCACTGATCCCCCATTTACTTTACTACCAATGAACATCTATTATTTTACTACCACTGATACCCCATTCACTTTACTACCACTGATCCCTCATTCACGTTACTACCACAGATCCCCCATTTACTTTACTACCACTGATCATCCATTCACTTTACTACCACTGATCCCACATTCACTTTACTACCACTGATCCCTCATTCACGTTACTACCATTGATCCCCCATTTATTTTACAACCACTGATCCTCCATTCACTTTACTAGCACTAATCCCCAATTCACTATCACTGATCATCCATTCACTTTACTACCACTGATCCTCCATTCACTTTACTATCACTGATCCCCCATTCACTTTACTAACACTGATCCCCATTCACTTTACTACCACTGATCCCCCATTCACTTTACTACCACTGATCCCCCATTCACTTTACTGCCACTGATCCTCCATTTACTTTACTACCACTGATCCCCCATTCACGTTACTGCCACTGATCCCCCATTCACTTTACTACCACTGATCCCCCATTCACTTTAGTAACACTGATCCCGCATTCACTTTACAATCACTGATCATCCATTCACTGTACTACCACTGATCCCCAATTCACTATCACTGATCATCCATTCACTTTACTACCACTGATCCCACATTCACTTTACTACCACTGATCCCCCATTCACTTGACTGCCACTGATCCCCCATTCACTTTACTACCACTGATCCCCCATTCACTTTACTACCACTGATCCCCCATTTATTTTACTACCAATGATCCCATATTCACTTTACCACCACTGATCCTCCATTCACTTTACTACCACTGATCCCCCATTCACTATCACTGATCATCCATTTACTTTACTACCACTGATCCCCCATTAACTTTACTACCACTGATCCTTCATTAAATTTACTACCACTGATCCCCGATTCAATATCACTGATCATCCATTCACTTTACCACAACTGATCCACCATTCAGTTTATTAACAATGATCCCCCATTCACAATCACCGATCCCCCATTTACTTTACTACCACTGATCCTCCATTCACTTTACTACCACTGATCCCCATTCAATTTACTACCACTGATCCCCCATTCACTTTACTGCCACTGATCCCCCATTCACTTTACTACCACTGATCCCCCATTCACTTTACTAACACTGATCCTCCATTCACTTTACTACCACTGATCCCCCATTCACTATCACTGATCCCCCATTCAATTTACTACCACTGATCCCCCATTCACATTAATGCCACTGATCCTCCATTCACTTTACTACCACTGATCCCCCATTTACTTTACTTCCACTGACCCTCCTTTCATTTTACTACCACTGATCCCCCATTTACTTTACTACCAATGAACATCTATTATTTTACTACCACTGATCCCCCATTCACTTTACTACCACTGATCCCTCATTCACGTTACTACCACAGATCCCCCATTTACTTTACTACCACTGATCATCCATTCACTTTACTACCACTGATCCCACATTCACTTTACAATCACTGATCCCACATTCACTTTACTACCACTGATCCCTCATTCACGTTACTACCATTGATCCCCCATTTATTTTACAACCACTGATCCTCCATTCACTTTACTAGCACTAATCCCCAATTCACTATCACTGATCATCCATTCACTTTATTACCACTGATCCCCCCCATTCACTTTACTGCCACTGATCCTAAATTCACTGTACTACCACTGATCCACCATTTACTTTAATAACACTGATCATCAATTCACTTTACTACCACTGATCCCACATTCACTTTACAATCACTGATCCCACATTCACTTCACTACCACTGATCCCCCATTTATTTTACAACCACTGATCCTCCATTCACTTTACTACCACTGATCCCCAATTCACTATCACTGATCATCCATTCACTTTATTACCACTGATCCCCCATTCACTTTACTGCCACTGATCCTCCATTAACTTTACTACCACTGATCCCCCATTCACTTTACTGCCACTGATCCTCCATTCACTTTACTACCACTGATCCCCCATTCACTTTACTACCACTGATCCCCAATTCACTATCACTGATCCTCCATTCACTTAACTACCACTGATACTCCATTCACTATCACTGATCCCCCATTCACTTTACTACCACTGATCCTCCATTCACTGTACTACCACTGATCCCCCATTCACTATCACTGATCATCCATTCACTTTACTACCACTGATCCCCCATTCACTTTACTGCCACTGATCCTCCATTCACTTTACTACCACTGATCCCCCATTCACTTTACTACCACTGATCCCCCAGTCACGTTACTACCACTGATCCCCAATTCACTATCACTTATCATCCATTCACTTTATTATCACTGATCCGCCATTCACTTTACTGCCACTGATCCTCCATTCACTTTACTACCACTGATCCCACATTCACTTTACTACCACTGATCCCCCATTCACTTTACTACCACTGATCCCCCATTCACTTTACAATCACTGATCATCCATTCACTGTACTACCACTGATCCCCAATTCACTATCACTGATCCCCCATTCACTTTACTACCACTGATCCCCCATTCACTTTACTACCACTGATCCCACATTCACTTTACTACCACTGATCCCCAATTCACTTTACTGCCACTGATCCTCCATTCACTTTACTACCACTGATCCCACATTCACTTTACTACCACTCATCCCCCATTCAATTTACTACCACTGATCCCACATGCACTATCACTGATCGCCCATCCACTTTACCACCACTGATCCCCCATTCACTTTACTACCACTGATCCCCATTCACTATCACTGATCATCCATTTACTTTACTACCACTGATCCCCAATTCACTATCACTGATCATCCATTCACTTTACTACCACTGATCCCACATTCACTTTACTACCACTGATCCCCCATTCACTTGACTGCCACTGATCCCCCATTCACTTTACTACCACTGATCCCCCATTCACTTTACTACCACTGATCCCCCATTTATTTTACTACCAATGATCCCATATTCACTTTACCACCACTGATCCTCCATTCACTTTACTACCACTGATCCCCCATTCACTATCACTGATCATCCATTTACTTTACTACCACTGATCCCCCATTAACTTTACTACCACTGATCCTTCATTAAATTTACTACCACTGATCCCCGATTCAATATCACTGATCATCCATTCACTTTACCACAACTGATCCACCATTCACTTTATTAACAATGATCCCCCATTCACAATCACCGATCCCCCATTTACTTTACTACCACTGATCCTCCATTCACTTTACTACCACTGATCCCCATTCACTTTACTACCACTGATCCCCCATTTACTTTACTTCCACTGACCCTCCTTTCATTTTACTACCACTGATCCCCCATTTACTTTACTACCAATGAACATCTATTATTTTACTACCACTGATCCCCCATTCACGTTACTACCACTGATCCCTCATTCACGTTACTACCACAGATCCCCCATTTACTTTACTACCACTGATCATCCATTCACTTTACTACCACTGATCCCACATTCACTTTACAATCACTGATCCCACATTCACTTTACTACCACTGATCCCTCATTCACGTTACTACCATTGATCCCCCATTTATTTTACAACCACTGATCCTCCATTCACTTTACTAGCACTGATCCCCCATTCACTTTACTACCACTGATCCCCCATTCACGTTACTACCACTGATCCCCCATTCAATTTACTACCACTCATCCCCCATTCACTTTACTACCACTGATCCCCCATTCACTCTCACTGATCCCCCATTTATTTTACCACCACTGATCCTCCATTCACTTTACCACCGCTGATCCCCCATTCACTATCACTGATCATCCATTAACTTTACTACCACTGATCCCCCATTCACTTTACTACCACTTATCCCCCTTTTACTTTACTACCACTGATCATCCATTCAATTTACTGCCACTGATCCTCCATTCACTTTACTACCACTGATCGCCCATTCACTTTACTACCACTGATCCTCCATTCACTGTACTACCACTGATCCCCAATTCACTACCAATGATCCTCCATTCACGTTACTACCACTGATCCCCCATTCACTATCACTGATCATCCATTCACTTTACTACCACTGATCCCCCATTCACTTTACTACCACTGATCCCACATTCACTTTACTACCACTGATCCCCCATTCACTTTACTACCACTGATCCTCCATTCACTTTACTGCCACGGATCCTCCATTCACTTTACTACCACTGATCCCCCATTCACTTTACTACCACTGATCCCCCATTCACTTTACTAACACTGATCCCGCATTCACTCTACAATCACTGATCATCCATTCACTGTACTACCACTGATCCCCAATTCACTATCACTGATCATCCATTCACTTTACTACCACTGATCCCACATTCACTTTACTACCACTGATCCCCCATTCACTTTACTACCACTGATCCCCCATTCACGTTACTACCACTGATCCCCCATTCACTTTACTACCACTCATCACCCATTCACTTTACTACCACTGATCCCCCATTCACTTTACCACCACTGATCCTCCATTCACTTTACTACCGCTGATCCCCCATTCACTGTCACTGATCATCCATTAACTTTACTACCACTGATCTCCCATTCACTTTACTACCACTGATCTCCCATTCACTATCACTGATCATCCATTCACTTTACTACCACTGATCCCCCATCCACTTTACTACCACTGATCCCACATTCACTTTACTACCACTGATCATCCATTCACTTTACTGCCACGGATCCTCCATTCACTTTACTACCACTGATCCCCCATTCACTTTACTACCACTGATCCCCCATTCACGTTACTACCACTGATCCCCCATTCAATTTACTACCACTCATCCCCCATTCACTTTACTACCACTGATCCCCCATTCATTTTACCACCACTGATCCTCCATTCACTTTACTACCACAGATCCCCCATTTACTTTACAACCACTGATCCTACAATCACTTTACTACCACTGATCCTCCATTCACTTTACTATCACTGATCCCCCATTCACTTTACTACCACTGATCCCCCATTCACTTTACTAACACTGATCCCCCATTCACTTTACAATCACTGATCATCCATTCACTGTACTACCACTGATCCCCAATTCACTATCACTGATCATCCATTCACTTTACTACCACTGATCCCACATTCACTTTACTACCACTGATCCCCCATTCACTTTACTACCACTCATCCCCCATTCACTTTACTACCACTGATCCCCCATTCACTATCACTGATCCCCCATTTATTTTACTACCACTGATCCCCCATTCACTTTACCACCACTGATCCTCCATTCACTTTACTACCGCTGATCCCCCATTCACTATCACTGATCATCCATTAACTTTACTACCACTGATCCCCCATTCACTTTACTACCACTGATCTCCCATTCACTATCACTGATCATCCATTCACTTTACTACCACTGATCCCCCATTCACTTTACTACCACTGATCCCACATTCACTTTACTACCACTGATCCTCCATTCACTTTACTGCCACGGATCCTCCATTCACTTTACTACCACTGATCCCCCATTCACTTTACTACCACTGATCCCCCATTCACTTTACTAACACTGATCCCGCATTCACTTTACAATCACTGATCATCCATTCACTGTACTACCACTGATCCCCAATTCACTATCACTGATCATCCATTCACTTTACTACCACTGATCCCACATTCACTTTACTACCACTGATCCCCCATTCACTTGACTGCCACTGATCCCCCATTCACTTTACTACCACTGATCCCCCATTCACTTTACTACCACTGATCCCCCATTCACGTTACTACCACTGATCCCCCATTCACTTTACTACCACTCATCCCCCATTCACTTTACTACCACTGATCCCCCATTCACTATCACTGATCCCCCATTTATTTTACTACCACTGTTCCCCCATTCACTTTACCACCACTGATCCTCCATTCACTTTACTACCGCTGATCCCCCATTCACTGTCACTGATCATCCATTAACTTTACTACCACTGATCCCCCATTCACTTTACTACCACTGATCTCCCATTCACTATCACTGATCATCCATTCACTTTACTACCACTGATCCCGCATCCACTTTACTACCACTGATCCCACATTCACTTTACTACCACTTATCATCCATTCACTTTACTGCCACGGATCCTCCATTCACTTTACTACCACTGATCCCCCATTCACTTTACTACCACTGATCCCCCATTCACGTTACTACCACTGATCCCCCATTCACTTTACTACCACTCATCCCCCATTCACTTTACTACCACTGATCCCCCATTCACTCTCACTGATCCCACATTTATTTTACCACCACTGATCCTCCATTCACTTTACTACCGCTGATCCCCCATTCACTATCACTGATCATCCATTAACTTTACTACCACTGATCCCCCATTTACTTTACTACCACTTATCCCCCTTTTACTTTACTACCACTGATCATCCATTCAATTTACTGCCACTGATCCTCCATTCACTTTACTACCACTGATCGCCCATTCACTTTACTACCACTGATCCTCCATTCACTGTACTACCACTGATCCCCAATTCACTACCAATGATCCTCCATTCACGTTACTACCACTGATCCCCCATTCTCTATCACTTATCATCCATTCACTTTACTACCACTGATCCCCCATTCACTTTACTACCACTGATCCCACATTCACTTTACTACCACTGATCCCCCATTCACTATCACTGATCATCCATTCACTTTACTACCACTGATCCCCCATTCACTTTACTACCACTGATCCCCCATTCACGTTACTACCACTGATCCCCAATTCACTATCACTGATCATCCATTCACTTTATTATCACTGATCCGACATTCACTTTACTGCCACTGATGCTCCATTCACTTTACTACCACTGATCCCCCATTCACTTTACTACGACTGATCCTCCATTCACTTTACTATGACTGATCCCCCATTCACTATCACTGATCCCCCATTCATTTTACTACCACTGATCCCCCATTCACTTTACTACCACTGATCTCCCATTCACTATCACTGATCATCCATTCACTTTACTACCACTGATCCCCCATTCACTTTACTACCACTGATCCCACATTCACTTTACTACCACTGATCCTCCATTCACTTTACTGCCACGGATCCTCCATTCACTTTACTACCACTGATCCCCCATTCATTTTACTACCACTGATCCCCCATTCACTTTACTACCACTGATCCCCCATTCACTTTACTAACACTGATCCTCCATTCACTTTACTACCACTGATCCCCCATTCACTATCACTGATCCCCCATTCAATTTACTACCAATGATCCCCCATTCACTTTAATGCCACAGATCCTCCATTAACCTTACTACCACTGATCCCCCATTCACTTTACTACCACTAATCCCCCATTTACTTTACTGCCACTGACCCTCCTTTCATTTTACTACCACTGATCCCCCATTTACTTTACTGCCACTGATCCCCCATTCACTTTACTACCACTGATCCCTCATTCACGTTACTACCACAGATCCCCCATTTACTTTACTACCACCGATCATCCATTCACTTTACTACCACTGATCCCACATTCACTTTACAATCACTGATCCCCCATTCACAATCACTGATCATCCATTAACTTTACTACCACTGATCCCCCATTCACTTTACTACCACTGATCTCCCATTCACTATCACTGATCATCCATTCACTTTACTACCACTGATCCCCCATTCACTTTACTACCACTGATCCCACATTCACTTTACTACCACTGATCCTCCATTCACTTTACTGCCACGGATCCTCCATTCACTTTACTACCACTGATCCCCCATTCACTTTACTACCACTGATCCCCCATTCACTTTACTAACACTGATCCCGCATTCACTCTACAATCACTGATCATCCATTCACTTTACTACCACTGATCCCACATTCACTTTACTACCACTGATCCCCCATTCACTTGACTGCCACTGATCCCCCATTCACTTTACTACCACTGATCCCCCATTCACTTTACTACCACTGATCCCCCATTCACGTTACTACCACTGATCCCCCATTCACTTTACTACCACTCATCCCCCATTCACTTTACTACCACTGATCCCCCATTCACTATCACTGATCCCCCATTTATTTTACTACCACTGATCCCCCATTCACTTTACCACCACTGATCCTCCATTCATTTTACTACCGCTGATCCCCCATTCACTGTCACTGATCATCCATTAACTTTACTACCACTGATCCCCCATTCACTTTACTACCACTGATCTCCCATTCACTATCACTGATCATCCATTCACTTTACTACCACTGATCCCCCATCCACTTTACTACCACTGATCCCCCATTCACGTTACTACCACTGATCCCCCATTCAATTTACTACCACTCATCCCCCATTCACTTTACTACCACTGATCCCCCATTCACTCTCACTGATCCCCCATTTATTTTACCACCACTGATCCTCCATTCACTTTACCACCGCTGATCCCCCATTCACTATCACTGATCATCCATTAACTTTACTACCACTGATCCCCCATTCACTTTACTACCACTTATCCCCCTTTTACTTTACTACCACTGATCATCCATTCAATTTACTGCCACTGATCCTCCATTCACTTTACTACCACTGATCGCCCATTCACTTTACTACCACTGATCCTCCATTCACTGTACTACCACTGATCCCCAATTCACTACCAATGATCCTCCATTCACGTTACTACCACTGATCCCCCATTCACTATCACTGATCATCCATTCACTTTACTACCACTGATCCCCCATTCACTTTACTACCACTGATCCCACATTCACTTTACTACCACTGATCCCCCATTCACTATCACTGATCATCCATTCACTTTACTACCACTGATCCCCCATTCACTTTACTACCACTGATCCCCCATTCACGTTACTACCACTGATCCCCAATTCACTATCACTGATCATCCATTCACTTTATTATCACTGATCCGACATTCACTTTACTGCCACTGATGCTCCATTCACTTTACTACCACTGATCCCCCATTCACTTTACTACGACTGATCCTCCATTCACTTTACTATCACTGATCCCCCATTCACTATCACTGATCCCCCATTCATTTTACTACCACTGATCCCCCATTCACTTTACTACCACTGATCCCCCATTCACTTTACTAACACTGATCCTCCATTCACTTTACTACCACTGATCCCCCATTCACTATCACTGATCCCCCATTCAATTTACTACCAATGATCCCCCATTCACTTTAATGCCACAGATCCTCCATTAACCTTACTACCACTGATCCCCCATTCACTTTACTACCACTAATCCCCCGTTTACTTTACTGCCACTGACCCTCCTTTCATTTTACTACCACTGATCCCCCATTTACTTTACTGCCACTGATCCCCCATTCACTTTACTACCACTGATCCCTCATTCACGTTACTACCACAGATCCCCCATTTACTTTACTACCACCGATCATCCATTCACTTTACTACCACTGATCCCACGTTCACTTTACAATCACTGATCCCCCATTCACTTTACCACCACTGATCCTCCATTCACTTTACTACCGCTGATCCCCCATTCACTGTCAATGATCATCCAAAAACTTTACTACCACTGATCCCCCATTCACTTTACTACCACTGAACTCCCATTCACTATCACTGATCATCCATTCACTTTACTACCACTGATCCCCCATCCACTTTACTACCACTGATCCCACATTCACTTTACTACCACTGATCATCCATTCACTTTACTGCCACGGATCCTCCATTCACTTTACTACCACTGATCCCCCATTCACTTTACTACCACTGATCCCCCATTCACGTTACTACCACTGATCCCCCATTCACGTTACTACCACTGATCCCCCATTCACTCTCACTGATCCCCCATTTATTTTACCACCACTGATCCTCCATTCACTTTACTACCGCTGATCTCCCATTCACTATCACTGATCATCCATTAACTTTACTACCACTGATCCCCCATTCACTTTACTACCACTTATCCCCCTTTTACTTTACTACCACTGATCATCCATTCAATTTACTGCCACTGATCCTCCATTCACTTTACTACCACTGATCGCCCATTCACTTTACTACCACTGATCCTCCATTCACTGTACTACCACTGATCCCCAATTCACTACCAATGATCCTCCATTCACGTTACTACCACTGATCCCCCATTCACTTTACTACCACTGATCCCCCATTCACTTGACTGCCACTGATCCCCCATTCACTTTACTACCACTGATCCCCCATTCACTTTACTACCACTGATCCCCCATTCACGTTACTACCACTGATCCCCCATTCACTTTACTACCACTCATCCCCCATTCACTTTACTAACACTGATCCTCCATTCACTTTACTACCACTGATCCCCCATTCACTATCACTGATCCCCCATTCAATTTACTACCAATGATCCCCCATTCACTTTAATGCCACAGATCCTCCATTAACCTTACTACCACTGATCCCCCATTCACTTTACTACCACTAATCCCCCATTTACTTTACTGCCACTGACCCTCCTTTCATTTTACTACCACTGATCCCCCATTTACTTTACTGCCACTGATCCCCCATTCACTTTACTACCAATGATCCCTCATTCACGTTACTACCACAGATCCCCCATTTACTTTACTACCACCGATCATCCATTCACTTTACTACCACTGATCCCACATTCACTTTACAATCACTGATCCCCCATTCACAATCACTGATCATCCATTAACTTTACTACCACTGATCCCCCATTCACTTTACTACCACTGATCTCCCATTCACTATCACTGATCATCCATTCACTTTACTACCACTGATCCCCCATTCACTTTACTACCACTGATCCCACATTCACTTTACTACCACTGATCCTCCATTCACTTTACTGCCACGGATCCTCCATTCACTTTACTACCACTGATCCCCCATTCACTTTACTACCACTGATCCCCCATTCACTTTACTAACACTGATCCCGCATTCACTCTACAATCACTGATCATCCATTCACTGTACTACCACTGATCCCCAATTCACTATCACTGATCATCCATTCACTTTACTACCACTGATCCCACATTCACTTTACTACCACTGATCCCCCATTCACTTGACTGCCACTGATCCCCCATTCACTTTACTACCACTGATCCCCCATTCACTTTACTACCACTGATCCCCCATTCACGTTACTACCACTGATCCCCCATTCACTTTACTACCACTCATCCCCCATTCACTTTACTACCACTGATCCCCCATTCACTATCACTGATCCCCCATTTATTTTACTACCACTGATCCCCCATTCACTTTACCACCACTGATCCTCCATTCATTTTACTACCGCTGATCCCCCATTCACTGTCACTGATCATCCATTAACTTTACTACCACTGATCCCCCATTCACTTTACTACCACTGATCTCCCATTCACTATCACTGATCATCCATTCACTTTACTACCACTGATCCCCCATCCACTTTACTACCACTGATCCCACATTCACTTTACTACCACTGATCATCCATTCACTTTACTGCCACGGATCCTCCATTCACTTTACTACCACTGATCCCCCATTCACTTTACTACCACTGATCCCCCATTCACGTTACTACCACTGATCCCCCATTCAATTTACTACCACTCATCCCCCATTCACTTTACTACCACTGATCCCCCATTCACTCTCACTGATCCCCCATTTATTTTACCACCACTGATCCTCCATTCACTTTACCACCGCTGATCCCCCATTCACTATCACTGATCATCCATTAACTTTACTACCACTGATCCCCCATTCACTTTACTACCACTTATCCCCCTTTTACTTTACTACCACTGATCATCCATTCAATTTACTGCCACTGATCCTCCATTCACTTTACTACCACTGATCGCCCATTCACTTTACTACCACTGATCCTCCATTCACTGTACTACCACTGATCCCCAATTCACTACCAATGATCCTCCATTCACGTTACTACCACTGATCCCCCATTCACTATCACTGATCATCCATTCACTTTACTACCACTGATCCCCCATTCACTTTACTACCACTGATCCCACATTCACTTTACTACCACTGATCCCCCATTCACTATCACTGATCATCCATTCACTTTACTACCACTGATCCCCCATTCACTTTACTACCACTGATCCCCCATTCACGTTACTACCACTGATCCCCAATTCACTATCACTGATCATCCATTCACTTTATTATCACTGATCCGACATTCACTTTACTGCCACTGATGCTCCATTCACTTTACTACCACTGATCCCCCATTCACTTTACTACGACTGATCCTCCATTCACTTTACTATCACTGATCCCCCATTCACTATCACTGATCCCCCATTCATTTTACTACCACTGATCCCCCATTCACTTTACTACCACTGATCCCCCCATTCACTTTACTAACACTGATCCTCCATTCACTTTACTACCACTGATCCCCCATTCACTATCACTGATCCCCCATTCAATTTACTACCAATGATCCCCCATTCACTTTAATGCCACAGATCCTCCATTAACCTTACTACCACTGATCCCCCATTCACTTTACTACCACTAATCCCCCGTTTACTTTACTGCCACTGACCCTCCTTTCATTTTAATACCACTGATCCCCCATTTACTTTACTGCCACTGATCCCCCATTCACTTTACTACCACTGATCCCTCATTCACGTTACTACAACAGATCCCCCATTTACTTTACTACCACCGATCATCCATTCACTTTAATACCACTGATCCCACGTTCACTTTACAATCACTGATCCCCCATTCACTTTACCACCACTGATCCTCCATTCACTTTACTACCGCTGATCCCCCATTCACTGTCAATGATCATCCAAAAACTTTACTACCACTGATCCCCCATTCACTTTACTACCACTGAACTCCCATTCACTATCACTGATCATCCATTCACTTTACTACCACTGATCCCCCATCCACTTTACTACCACTGATCCCAGATTCACTTTACTACCACTGATCATCCATTCACTTTACTGCCACGGATCCTCCATTCACTTTACTACCACTGATCCCCCATTCACTTTACTACCACTGATCCCCCATTCACGTTACTACCACTGATCCCCCATTCACGTTACTACCACTGATCCCCCATTCACTCTCACTGATCCCCCATTTATTTTACCACCACTGATCCTCCATTCACTTTACTACCGCTGATCTCCCATTCACTATCACTGATCATCCATTAACTTTACTACCACTGATCCCCCATTCACTTTACTACCACTTATCCCCCTTTTACTTTACTACCACTGATCATCCATTCAATTTACTGCCACTGATCCTCCATTCACTTTACTACCACTGATCGCCCATTCACTTTACTACCACTGATCCTCCATTCACTGTACTACCACTGATCCCCAATTCACTACCAATGATCCTCCATTCACGTTACTACCACTGATCCCCCATTCACTATCACTGATCATCCATTCACTTTACTACCACTGATCCCCCATTCACTTTACTACCACTGATCCCACATTCACTTTACTACCACTGATCCCCCATTCACTATCACTGATCATCCATTCACTTTACTACCACTGATCCCCCATTCACTTTACTACCACTGATCCCCCATTCACGTTACTACCACGGATCCCCAATTCACTATCACTGATCATCCATTCACTTTATTATCACTGATCCGACATTCACTTTACTGCCACTGATGCTCCATTCACTTTACTACCACTGATCCCCCATTCACTTTACTACCACCGATCCCCCATTCACTTTACTACCACTAATCCCCCATTCACTTTACTACGACTGATCCTCCATTCACTTTACTATCACTGATCCCCCATTCACTATCACTGATCCCCCATTCATTTTACTACCACTGATCCCCCATTCACTTTACTACCACTAATCCCCCATTCACTTTACTACGACTGATCCTCCATTCACTTTACTATCACTGATCCCCCATTCACTATCACTGATCCCCCATTCAATTTACTACCAATGATCCCCCATTCACTTTAATGCCACAGATCCTCCATTAACCTTACTACCACTGATCCCCCATTCACTTTACTACCACTAATCCCCCATTTACTTTACTGCCACTGACCCTCCTTTCATTTTACTACCACTGATCCCCCATTTACTTTACTGCCACTGATCCCCCATTCACTTTACTACCACTGATCCCTCATTCACGTTACTACCACAGATCCCCCATTTACTTTACTACCACCGATCATCCATTCACTTTACTATCACTGATCCCACATTCACTTTACAATCACTGATCCCACATTCACTTTACTACCAATGATCCCCCATTTATTTTACAACCACTGATCCTCCATTCACTTTACTACCACTGATCCCCCATTCACTATCACTGATCATCCATTCACTTTACTACCACTGATCCCCCATTCACTTTACTACCACTGATCCCCCATTCACGTTACTACCACTGATCCCCAATTCACTATCACTGATCATCCATTCACTTTATTACCACTGATCCCCCATTCACTTTACTGCCACTGATCCCCCATTCACTTTACTACCACTGATCCCCCATTCACTTTACTGCCACTGATCCTCCATTCACTTTACTACCACTGATCCCCCATTCACTTTACTACCACTAATCCCCCATTCACTTTACTACGACTGATCCTCCATTCACTTTACTATCACTGATCCCCCATTCACTATCACTGATCCCCCATTCATTTTACTACCACTGATCCCCCATTCACTTTACTACCACTGATCCCCCATTCACTTTACTACCACTGATCCCCCATTCACGTTACTACCACTGATCCCCCATTCAATTTACTACCACTCATCCCCCATTCACTTTACTACCACTGATCCCCCATTCACTCTCACTGATCCCCCATTTATTTTACCACCACTGATCCTCCATTCACTTTACTACCGCTGATCCCCCATTCACTATCACTGATCATCCATTAACTTTACTACCACTTATCCCCCTTTTACTTTACTACCACTGATCATCCATTCAATTTACTGCCACTGATCCTCCATTCACTTTACTACCACTGATCGCCCATTCACTTTACTACCACTGATCCTCCATTCACTGTACTACCACTGATCCCCAATTCACTACCAATGATCCTCCATTCACGTTACTACCACTGATCCCCCATTCACTATCACTGATCATCCATTCACTTTACTACCACTGATCCCACATTCACTTTACTACCACTGATCCCCCATTCACTATCACTGATCATCCATTCACTTTACTACCACTGATCCCCCATTCACTTTACTACCACTGATCCCCCATTCACGTTACTACCACTGATCCCCAATTCACTATCACTGATCATCCATTCACTTTATTATCACTGATCCGACATTCACTTTACTGCCACTGATGCTCCATTCACTTTACTACCACTGATCCCCCATTCACTTTACTACGACTGATCCTCCATTCACTTTACTATCACTGATCCCCCATTCACTATCACTGATCCCCCATTCATTTTACTACCACTGATCCCCCATTCACTTTACTACCACTGATCCCCCATTCACTTTACTAACACTGATCCTCCATTCACTTTACTACCACTGATCCCCCATTCACTATCACTGATCCCCCATTCAATTTACTACCAATGATCCCCCATTCACTTTAATGCC
The DNA here is from genome assembly GCF_965601325.2 of Salmo salar. Classification (NCBI taxonomy): domain Eukaryota; kingdom Metazoa; phylum Chordata; class Actinopteri; order Salmoniformes; family Salmonidae; genus Salmo; species Salmo salar. The sequence goes on along the minus strand of NC_138291.1, from coordinate 179,465,482 downwards.
ACAGATCCTCCATTAACCTTACTACCACTGATCCCCCATTCACTTTACTACCACTAATCCCCCATTTACTTTACTGCCACTGACCCTCCTTTCATTTTACTACCACTGATCCCCCATTTACTTTACTGCCACTGATCCCCCATTCACTTTACTACCACTGATCCCTCATTCACGTTACTACCACAGATCCCCCATTTACTTTACTACCACCGATCATCCATTCACTTTACTACCACTGATCCCACGTTCACTTTACAATCACTGATCCCCCATTCACTTTACCACCACTGATCCTCCATTCACTTTACTACCGCTGATCCCCCATTCACAATCACTGATCATCCATTAACTTTACTACCACTGATCCCCCATTCACTTTACTACCACTGATCTCCCATTCACTATCACTGATCATCCATTCACTTTACTACCACTGATCCCCCATTCACTTTACTACCACTGATCCCACATTCACTTTACTACCACTGATCCTCCATTCACTTTACTGCCACGGATCCTCCATTCACTTTACTACCACTGATCCCCCATTCACTTTACTAACACTGATCCCGCATTCACTTTACAATCACTGATCATCCATTCACTGTACTACCACTGATCCCCAATTCACTATCACTGATCATCCATTCACTTTACTACCACTGATCCCACATTCACTTTACTACCACTGATCCCCCATTCACTTGACTGCCACTGATCCCCCATTCACTTTACTACCACTGATCCCCCATTCACTTTACTACCACTGATCCCCCATTCACGTTACTACCACTGATCCCCCATTCACTTTACTACCACTCATCCCCCATTCACTTTACTACCACTGATCCCCCATTTACTATCACTGATCCCCCATTTATTTTACTACCACTGATCCCCCATTCACTTTACCACCACTGATCCTCCATTCACTTTACTACCGCTGATCCCCCATTCACTGTCACTGATCATCCATTAACTTTACTACCACTGATCCCCCATTCACTTTACTACCACTGATCTCCCATTCACTATCACTGATCATCCATTCACTTTACTACCACTGATCCCCCATCCACTTTACTACCACTGATCCCACATTCACTTTACTACCACTGATCATCCATTCACTTTACTGCCACGGATCCTCCATTCACTTTACTACCACTGATCCCCCATTCACTTTACTACCACTGATCCCCCATTCACGTTACTACCACTGATCCCCCATTCACGTTACTACCACTGATCCCCCATTCACTTTACTACCACTCATCCCCCATTCACTTTACTACCACTGATCCCCCATTCACTCTCACTGATCCCCCATTTATTTTACCACCACTGATCCTCCATTCACTTTACTACCGCTGATCTCCCATTCACTATCACTGATCATCCATTAACTTTACTACCACTGATCCCCCATTCACTTTACTACCACTTATCCCCCTTTTACTTTACTACCACTGATCATCCATTCAATTTACTGCCACTGATCCTCCATTCACTTTACTACCACTGATCGCCCATTCACTATACTACCACTGATCCTCCATTCACTGTACTACCACTGATCCCCAATTCACTACCAATGATCCTCCATTCACGTTACTACCACTGATCCCCCATTCACTATCACTGATCATCCATTCACTTTACTACCACTGATCCCCCATTCACTTTACTACCACTGATCCCCCATTCACGTTACTACCACTGATCCCCAATTCACTATCACTGATCATCCATTCACTTTATTATCACTGATCCGACATTCACTTTACTGCCACTGATGCTCCATTCACTTTACTACCACTGATCCCCCATTCACTTTACTACGACTGATCCTCCATTCACTTTACTATCACTGATCCCCCATTCACTATCACTGATCCCCCATTCATTTTACTACCACTGATCCCCCATTCACTTTACTACCACTGATCCCCCATTCACTTTACTAACACTGATCCTCCATTCACTTTACTACCACTGATCCCCCATTCACTATCACTGATCCCCCATTCAATTTACTACCAATGATCCCCCATTCACTTTAATGCCACAGATCCTCCATTAACCTTACTACCACTGATCCCCCATTCACTTTACTACCACTAATCCCCCATTTACTTTACTGCCACTGACCCTCCTTTCATTTTACTACCACTGATCCCCCATTTACTTTACTGCCACTGATCCCCCATTCACTTTACTACCACTGATCCCTCATTCACGTTACTACCACAGATCCCCCATTTACTTTACTACCACCGATCATCCATTCACTTTACTACCACTGATCCCACGTTCACTTTACAATCACTGATCCCCCATTCACTTTACCACCACTGATCCTCCATTCACTTTACTACCGCTGATCCCCCATTCACAATCACTGATCATCCATTAACTTTACTACCACTGATCCCCCATTCACTTTACTACCACTGATCTCCCATTCACTATCACTGATCATCCATTCACTTTACTACCACTGATCCCCCATTCACTTTACTACCACTGATCCCACATTCACTTTACTACCACTGATCCTCCATTCACTTTACTGCCACGGATCCTCCATTCACTTTACTACCACTGATCCCCCATTCACTTTACTAACACTGATCCCGCATTCACTTTACAATCACTGATCATCCATTCACTGTACTACCACTGATCCCCAATTCACTATCACTGATCATCCATTCACTTTACTACCACTGATCCCACATTCACTTTACTACCACTGATCCCCCATTCACTTGACTGCCACTGATCCCCCATTCACTTTACTACCACTGATCCCCCATTCACTTTACTACCACTGATCCCCCATTCACGTTACTACCACTGATCCCCCATTCACTTTACTACCACTCATCCCCCATTCACTTTACTACCACTGATCCCCCATTTACTATCACTGATCCCCCATTTATTTTACTACCACTGATCCCCCATTCACTTTACCACCACTGATCCTCCATTCACTTTACTACCGCTGATCCCCCATTCACTGTCACTGATCATCCATTAACTTTACTACCACTGATCCCCCATTCACTTTACTACCACTGATCTCCCATTCACTATCACTGATCATCCATTCACTTTACTACCACTGATCCCCCATCCACTTTACTACCACTGATCCCACATTCACTTTACTACCACTGATCATCCATTCACTTTACTGCCACGGATCCTCCATTCACTTTACTACCACTGATCCCCCATTCACTTTACTACCACTGATCCCCCATTCACGTTACTACCACTGATCCCCCATTCACGTTACTACCACTGATCCCCCATTCACTTTACTACCACTCATCCCCCATTCACTTTACTACCACTGATCCCCCATTCACTCTCACTGATCCCCCATTTATTTTACCACCACTGATCCTCCATTCACTTTACTACCGCTGATCTCCCATTCACTATCACTGATCATCCATTAACTTTACTACCACTGATCCCCCATTCACTTTACTACCACTTATCCCCCTTTTACTTTACTACCACTGATCATCCATTCAATTTACTGCCACTGATCCTCCATTCACTTTACTACCACTGATCGCCCATTCACTATACTACCACTGATCCTCCATTCACTGTACTACCACTGATCCCCAATTCACTACCAATGATCCTCCATTCACGTTACTACCACTGATCCCCCATTCACTATCACTGATCATCCATTCACTTTACTACCACTGATCCCCCATTCACTTTACTACCACTGATCCCACATTCACTTTACTACCACTGATCCCCCATTCACTATCACTGATCATCCATTCACTTTACTACCACTGATCCCCCATTCACTTTACTAGCACTGATCCCCCATTCACGTTACTACCACTGATCCCCAATTCACTATCACTGATCATCCATTCACTTTATTATCACTTTTCCGACATTCACTTTACTGTCACTGATGCTCCATTCACTTTACTACCACTGATCCCCCATTCACTTTACTACCACTGATCCCCCATTCACTTTACTACCACTGATCCCCCATTCACTTTACTACCACTAATCCCCCATTCACTTTACTACGACTGATCCTCCATTCACTTTACTATCACTGATCCCCCATTCACTATCACTGATCCCCCATTCATTTTACTACCACTGATCCCCCATTCACTTTACTACCACTGATCCCCCATTCACTTTACTACCACTGATCCCCCATTCACTTTACTAACACTGATCCTCCATTCACTTTACTAACACTGATCCTCCATTCACTTTACTACCACTGATCCCCCATTCACTATCACTGATCCCCCATTCAATTTACTACCAATGATCCCCCATTCACTTTAATGCCACAGATCCTCCATTAACCTTACTACCACTGATCCCCCATTCACTTTACTACCACTAATCCCCCATTTACTTTACTGCCACTGACCCTCCTTTCATTTTACTACCACTGATCCCCCATTTACTTTACTGCCACTGATCCCCCATTCACTTTACTACCACTGATCCCTCATTCACGTTACTACCACAGATCCCCCATTTACTTTACTACCACCGATCATCCATTCACTTTACTACCACTGATCCCACGTTCACTTTACAATCACTGATCCCCCATTCACTTTACCACCACTGATCCTCCATTCACTTTACTACCGCTGATCCCCCATTCACAATCACTGATCATCCATTAACTTTACTACCACTGATCCCCCATTCACTTTACTACCACTGATCTCCCATTCACTATCACTGATCATCCATTCACTTTACTACCACTGATCCCCCATTCACTTTACTACCACTGATCCCACATTCACTTTACTACCACTGATCCTCCATTCACTTTACTGCCACGGATCCTCCATTCACTTTACTACCACTGATCCCCCATTCACTTTACTAACACTGATCCCGCATTCACTTTACAATCACTGATCATCCATTCACTGTACTACCACTGATCCCCAATTCACTATCACTGATCATCCATTCACTTTACTACCACTGATCCCACATTCACTTTACTACCACTGATCCCCCATTCACTTGACTGCCACTGATCCCCCATTCACTTTACTACCACTGATCCCCCATTCACTTTACTACCACTGATCCCCCATTCACGTTACTACCACTGATCCCCCATTCACTTTACTACCACTCATCCCCCATTCACTTTACTACCACTGATCCCCCATTCACTATCACTGATCCCCCATTTATTTTACTACCACTGATCCCCCATTCACTTTACCACCACTGATCCTCCATTCACTTTACTACCGCTGATCCCCCATTCACTGTCACTGATCATCCATTAACTTTACTACCACTGATCCCCCATTCACTTTACTACCACTGATCTCCCATTCACTATCACTGATCATCCATTCACTTTACTACCACTGATCCCCCATCCACTTTACTACCACTGATCCCACATTCACTTTACTACCACTGATCATCCATTCACTTTACTGCCACGGATCCTCCATTCACTTTACTACCACTGATCCCCCATTCACTTTACTACCACTGATCCCCCATTCACGTTACTACCACTGATCCCCCATTCACGTTACTACCACTGATCCCCCATTCACTTTACTACCACTCATCCCCCATTCACTTTACTACCACTGATCCCCCATTCACTCTCACTGATCCCCCATTTATTTTACCACCACTGATCCTCCATTCACTTTACTACCGCTGATCTCCCATTCACTATCACTGATCATCCATTAACTTTACTACCACTGATCCCCCATTCACTTTACTACCACTTATCCCCCTTTTACTTTACTACCACTGATCATCCATTCAATTTACTGCCACTGATCCTCCATTCAATTTACTACCACTGATCGCCCATTCACTTTACTACCACTGATCCTCCATTCACTGTACTACCACTGATCCCCAATTCACTACCAATGATCCTCCATTCACGTTACTACCACTGATCCCCCATTCACTATCACTGATCATCCATTCACTTTACTACCACTGATCCCCCATTCACTTTACTACCACTGATCCCACATTCACTTTACTACCACTGATCCCCCATTCACTATCACTGATCATCCATTCACTTTACTACCACTGATCCCCCATTCACTTTACTACCACTGATCCCCCATTCACGTTACTACCACTGATCCCCAATTCACTATCACTGATCATCCATTCACTTTATTATCACTGATCCGACATTCACTTTACTGCCACTGATGCTCCATTCACTTTACTACCACTGATCCCCCATTCACTTTACTACCACTGATCCCCCATTCACTTTACTACCACTGATCCCCCATTCACTTTACTACCACTGATCCCCCATTCACTTTACTACCACTAATCCCCCATTCACTTTACTACGACTGATCCTCCATTCACTTTACTATCACTGATCCCCCATTCACTATCACTGATCCCCCATTCATTTTACTACCACTGATCCCCCATTCACTTTACTACCACTGATCCCCCATTCACTTTACTACCACTGATCCCCCATTCACTTTACTAACACTGATCCTCCATTCACTTTACTACCACTGATCCCCCATTCACTATCACTGATCCCCCATTCAATTTACTACCAATGATCCCCCATTCACTTTAATGCCACAGATCCTCCATTAACCTTACTACCACTGATCCCACATTCACTTTACTACCACTAATCCCCCATTTACTTTACTGCCACTGACCCTCCTTTCATTTTACTACCACTGATCCCCCATTTACTTTACTGCCACTGATCCCCCATTCACTTTACTACCACTGATCCCTCATTCACGTTACTACCACAGATCCCCCATTTACTTTACTACCACCGATCATCCATTCACTTTACTATCACTGATCCCACATTCACTTTACAATCACTGATCCCACATTCACTTTACTACCAATGATCACCCCATTTATTTTACAACCACTGATCCTCCATTCACTTTACTACCACTGATCCCCCATTCACTATCACTGATCATCCATTCACTTTACTACCACTGATCCCCCATTCACTTTACTACCACTGATCCCCCATTCACGTTACTACCACTGATCCCCAATTCACTATCACTGATCATCCATTCACTTTATTACCACTGATCCCCCATTCACTTTACTGCCACTGATCCCCCATTCACTTTACTACCACTGATCCCCCATTCACTTTACTGCCACTGATCCTCCATTCACTTTACTACCACTGATCCCCCATTCACTTTACTACCACTGATCCCCCATTCACTATCACTGATCCCCCATTCATTTTACTACCACTGATCCCCCATTCACTTTACTACCACTGATCCCCCATTCACTTTACTAACACTGATCCTCCATTCACTTTACTACCACTGATCCCCCATTCACTATCACTGATCCCCCATTCAATTTACTACCAATGATCCCCCATTCACTATAATGCCACAGATCCTCCATTAACCTTACTACCACTGATCCCCCATTCACTTTACTACCACTAATCCCCCATTCACTTTACTACCACTGATCCCCAATTTACTTTACTGCCACTGACCCTCCTTTCATTTTACTACCACTGATCCCCCATTTACTTTACTGCCACTGATCCCTCATTCACGTTACTACCACAGATCCCCCATTTACTTTACTACCACTGATCCCACATTCACTTTACTACCAATGATCCCCCATTTATTTTACAACCACTGATCCTCCATTCACTTTACTACCACTGATCCCCCATTCACTATCACTGATCATCCATTCACTTTATTACCACTGATCCCCCCATTCACTTTACTGCCACTGATCCTCCATTCACTTTACTACCACTGATCCCCCATTCACTTTACTGCCACTGATCCTCCATTAACTTTACTACCACTGATCCCCCATTCACTTTACTACCACTGATCCCCAATAAACGTTACTACCACTGATCCTCCATTCACTTTACTACCACTGATCCCCCATTCACTTTACTGCCACTGATCCTCCTTTCATTTTACTACCACTGATCCCCAATTCACTTTACTACCAATGAACATCCAGTATTTTACTACCACTGATCCCCCATTCAGTTTACTACCACAGATCACCCATTTACTTTACAACCACTGATCATCCACTTATTTTACAACCCCTGATCATCCATTCACTTTACTACCACTGATCCCTCATTCACTTTACTACCACTTATCCCCCATACATTTTAACACCACTGATCCTCCATTCACTTTACTACCACTGATCCCCCATTCACTATCACTGATCATCCATTCACTTTACTACCAATGATCCCCCATTTATTTTACAACCACTGATCCTCCATTCACTTTACTACCACTGATCCCCAATTCACTATCACTGATCATCCATTCACTTTATTACGACTGATCCCCCCATTCACTTTACTGCCACTGATCCTCCATTCACTTTACTACCACTGATCCCCCATTCACTTTACTGCCACTGATCCTCCATTAACTTTACTACCACTGATCCCCCATTCACTTTACTACCACTGATCCCCAATAAACGTTACTACCACTGATCCTCCATTCACTTTACTACCACTGATCCCCCATTCACTATCTCTGATCCCCCATTCACTTTACTACCACTGATCCTCCATTAACCTTACTACCACTGATCCCCCATTTACTTTACTGCCACTGATCCTCCTTTCATTTTACTACCACTGATCCCCAATTTACTTTACTAACAATGAACATCCAGTATTTTACTACCACTGATCCCCCATTCAGTTTACTACCACAGATCACCCATTTACTTTACAACCACTGATCATCCACTTATTTTACAACCCCTGATCATCCATTCACTTTACTACCACTGATCCCTCATTCACTTTACTACCACTTATCCCCCATACATTTTACCACCACTTATCCTCCATTCACTTTACTACCACTGATCCCCCATTCACTATCACTGATCATCCATTCACTTTACTACCACTGATCCTCCATTCACTTTACTACCACTGATCCCCCATTCACTTTACAATCACTGATCATCCATTCACTGTACTACCACTATTCCCCAATTCACTATCACTGATCCTCCATTCACTATCACTGATCATCCATTCACTTTACTACCACTGATCCCCCATTCACTTTACTACCACTGATAGCACATTCACTTTACTACCACTGATCCCCCATTCACTTTACTGCCACTGATCCTCCATTCAATTTACTACCACTGATCCGCCATTCACTTTACTACCACTGATCCCCCATTCACATTACTACCACTGATCCCCCATTCACTTTACTTCCACTGATCCCCCATTAACTTTACTAGCACTGATCCCCCATTCACTTTACTACCAATGAACATCCATTATTTTACTACCACTGATCCACCATTCACTTTACTACCACTGATCCCTCATTCACTTTACTACCACAGATCCCCCATTTACTTTACAACCACTGATCCTCCATTCACTTTACTACCACTGATCCCCCATTCACTATCACAGATCATCCATTCACTTTACTACCACTGATCCTCCATTCAATTTACTACCACTGATCCGCCATTCACTTTACTACCACTGATCCCCCATTCACATTACTACCACTGATCCCCCATTCACTTTACTTCCACTGATCCCCCATTAACTTTACTAGCACTGATCCCCCATTCACTTTACTACCAATGAACATCCATTATTTTACTACCACTGATCCACCATTCACTTTACTACCACTGATCCCTCATTCACTTTACTACCACAGATCCCCCATTTACTTTACAACCACTGATCCTCCATTCACTTTACTACCACTGATCCCCCATTCACTATCACAGATCATCCATTCACTTTACTACCACTGATCCTCCATTCACTTTACTATCACTGATCCCCCATTCACTTTACTAACACTGATCCCCCATTCACTTTACTACCACTGATCCCACATTCACTTTACTACCACTGATCCCCCATTCACTTTACTGCCATTGATCCTCCATTTACTTTACTACCACTGATCACCCATTCACTTTACTACCACTGATCCCCCATTCACGTTACTACCACTGATCCCCCATTCACTTTACTACCACTCATCCCCCATTCACTTTACTACCACTGATCCCCCATTCACTTTACCACCACTGATCCTCCATTCACTTTACTACCGCTGATCCCCCATTCACTATCACTGATCATCCATTAACTTTACTACCACTGATCCCCCATTCACTTTACTAACACTGATCCCGCATTCACTTTACAATCACTGATCATCCATTCACTGTACTACCACTGATCCCCAATTCACTATCACTGATCATCCATTCACTTTACTACCACTGATCCCACATTCACTTTACTACCACTGATCCCCCATTCACTTGACTGCCACTGATCCCCCATTCACTTTACTACCACTGATCCCCCATTCACTTTACTACCACTGATCCCCCATTCACGTTACTACCACTGATCCCCCATTCACTTTACTACCACTCATCCCCCATTCACTTTACTACCACTGATCCCCCATTCACTATCACTGATCCCCCATTTATTTTACTACCACTGATCCCCCATTCACTTTACCACCACTGATCCTCCATTCACTTTACTACCGCTGATCCCCCATTCACTGTCACTGATCATCCATTAACTTTACTACCACTGATCCCCCATTCACTTTACTACCACTGATCTCCCATTCACTATCACTGATCATCCATTCACTTTACTACCACTGATCCCCCATCCACTTTACTACCACTGATCCCACATTCACTTTACTACCACTGATCATCCATTCACTTTACTGCCACGGATCCTCCATTCACTTTACTACCACTGATCCCCCATTCACTTTACTACCACTGATCCCCCATTCACGTTACTACCACTGATCCCCCATTCACGTTACTACCACTGATCCCCCATTCACTTTACTACCACTCATCCCCCATTCACTTTACTACCACTGATCCCCCATTCACTCTCACTGATCCCCCATTTATTTTACCACCACTGATCCTCCATTCACTTTACTACCGCTGATCTCCCATTCACTATCACTGATCATCCATTAACTTTACTACCACTGATCCCCCATTCACTTTACTACCACTTATCCCCCTTTTACTTTACTACCACTGATCATCCATTCAATTTACTGCCACTGATCCTCCATTCACTTTACTACCACTGATCGCCCATTCACTATACTACCACTGATCCTCCATTCACTGTACTACCACTGATCCCCAATTCACTACCAATGATCCTCCATTCACGTTACTACCACTGATCCCCCATTCACTATCACTGATCATCCATTCACTTTACTACCACTGATCCCCCATTCACTTTACTACCACTGATCCCACATTCACTTTACTACCACTGATCCCCCATTCACTATCACTGATCATCCATTCACTTTACTACCACTGATCCCCCATTCACTTTACTAGCACTGATCCCCCATTCACGTTACTACCACTGATCCCCAATTCACTATCACTGATCATCCATTCACTTTATTATCACTTTTCCGACATTCACTTTACTGTCACTGATGCTCCATTCACTTTACTACCACTGATCCCCCATTCACTTTACTACCACTGATCCCCCATTCACTTTACTACCACTGATCCCCCATTCACTTTACTACCACTAATCCCCCATTCACTTTACTACGACTGATCCTCCATTCACTTTACTATCACTGATCCCCCATTCACTATCACTGATCCCCCATTCATTTTACTACCACTGATCCCCCATTCACTTTACTACCACTGATCCCCCATTCACTTTACTACCACTGATCCCCCATTCACTTTACTAACACTGATCCTCCATTCACTTTACTAACACTGATCCTCCATTCACTTTACTACCACTGATCCCCCATTCACTATCACTGATCCCCCATTCAATTTACTACCAATGATCCCCCATTCACTTTAATGCCACAGATCCTCCATTAACCTTACTACCACTGATCCCCCATTCACTTTACTACCACTAATCCCCCATTTACTTTACTGCCACTGACCCTCCTTTCATTTTACTACCACTGATCCCCCATTTACTTTACTGCCACTGATCCCCCATTCACTTTACAACCACTGATCCCTCATTCACGTTACTACCACAGATCCCCCATTTACTTTACTACCACCGATCATCCATTCACTTTACTACCACTGATCCCACGTTCACTTTACAATCACTGATCCCCCATTCACTTTACCACCACTGATCCTCCATTCACTTTACTACCGCTGATCCCCCATTCACAATCACTGATCATCCATTAACTTTACTACCACTGATCCCCCATTCACTTTACTACCACTGATCTCCCATTCACTATCACTGATCATCCATTCACTTTACTACCACTGATTCCCCATTCACTTTACTACCACTGATCCCACATTCACTTTACTACCACTGATCCTCCATTCACTTTACTGCCACGGATCCTCCATTCACTTTACTACCACTGATCCCCCATTCACTTTACTAACACTGATCCCGCATTCACTTTACAATCACTGATCATCCATTCACTGTACTACCACTGATCCCCAATTCACTATCACTGATCATCCATTCACTTTACTACCACTGATCCCACATTCACTTTACTACCACTGATCCCCCATTCACTTGACTGCCACTGATCCCCCATTCACTTTACTACCACTGATCCCCCATTCACTTTACTACCACTGATCCCCCATTCACCTTACTACCACTGATCCCCCATTCACTTTACTACCACTCATCCCCCATTCACTTTACTACCACTGATCCCCCATTCACTATCACTGATCCCCCATTTATTTTACTACCACTGATCCCCCATTCACTTTACCACCACTGATCCTCCATTCACTTTACTACCGCTGATCCCCCATTCACTGTCACTGATCATCCATTAACTTTACTACCACTGATCCCCCATTCACTTTACTACCACTGATCTCCCATTCACTATCACTGATCATCCATTCACTTTACTACCACTGATCCACCATCCACTTTACTACCACTGATCCCACATTCACTTTACTACCACTGATCATCCATTCACTTTACTGCCACGGATCCTCCATTCACTTTACTACCACTGATCCCCCATTCACTTTACTACCACTGATCCCCCATTCACGTTACTACCACTGATCCCCCATTCACGTTACTACCACTGATCCCCCATTCACTTTACTACCACTCATCCCCCATTCACTTTACTACCACTGATCCCCCATTCACTCTCACTGATCCCCCATTTATTTTACCACCACTGATCCTCCATTCACTTTACTACCGCTGATCTCCCATTCACTATCACTGATCATCCATTAACTTTACTACCACTGATCCCCCATTCACTTTACTACCACTTATCCCCCTTTTACTTTACTACCACTGATCATCCATTCAATTTACTGCCACTGATCCTCCATTCAATTTACTACCACTGATCGCCCATTCACTTTACTACCACTGATCCTCCATTCACTGTACTACCACTGATCCCCAATTCACTACCAATGATCCTCCATTCACGTTACTACCACTGATCCCCCATTCACTATCACTGATCATCCATTCACTTTACTACCACTGATCCCCCATTCACTTTACTACCACTGATCCCACATTCACTTTACTACCACTGATCCCCCATTCACTATCACTGATCATCCATTCACTTTACTACCACTGATCCCCCATTCACTTTACTACCACTGATCCCCCATTCACGTTACTACCACTGATCCCCAATTCACTATCACTGATCATCCATTCACTTTATTATCACTGATCCGACATTCAATTTACTGCCACTGATGCTCCATTCACTTTACTACCACTGATCCCCCATTCACTTTACTACCACTGATCCCCCATTCACTTTACTACCACTGATCCCCCATTCACTTTACTACCACTAATCCCCCATTCACTTTACTACGACTGATCCTCCATTCACTTTACTATCACTGATCCCCCATTCACTATCACTGATCCCCCATTCATTTTACTACCACTGATCCCCCATTCACTTTACTACCACTGATCCCCCATTCACTTTACTACCACTGATCCCCCATTCACTTTACTAACACTGATCCTCCATTCACTTTACTACCACTGATCCCCCATTCACTATCACTGATCCCCCATTCAATTTACTACCAATGATCCCCCATTCACTTTAATGCCACAGATCCTCCATTAACCTTACTACCACTGATCCCACATTCACTTTACTACCACTAATCCCCCATTTACTTTACTGCCACTGACCCTCCTTTCATTTTACTACCACTGATCCCCCATTTACTTTACTGCCACTGATCCCCCATTCACTTTACTACCACTGATCCCTCATTCACGTTACTACCACAGATCCCCCATTTACTTTACTACCACCGATCATCCATTCACTTTACTATCACTGATCCCACATTCACTTTACAATCACTGATCCCACATTCACTTTACTACCAATGATCACCCCATTTATTTTACAACCACTGATCCTCCATTCACTTTACTACCACTGATCCCCCATTCACTATCACTGATCATCCATTCACTTTACTACCACTGATCCCCCATTCACTTTACTACCACTGATCCCCCATTCACGTTACTACCACTGATCCCCAATTCACTATCACTGATCATCCATTCACTTTATTACCACTGATCCCCCATTCACTTTACTGCCACTGATCCCCCATTCACTTTACTACCACTGATCCCCCATTCACTTTACTGCCACTGATCCTCCATTCACTTTACTACCACTGATCCCCCATTCACTTTACTACCACTAATCCCCCATTCACTTTACTACGACTGATCCTCCATTCACTTTACTATCACTGATCCCCCATTCACTATCACTGATCCCCCATTCATTTTACTACCACTGATCCCCCATTCACTTTACTACCACTGATCCCCCATTCACTTTACTAACACTGATCCTCCATTCACTTTACTACCACTGATCCCCCATTCACTATCACTGATCCCCCATTCAATTTACTACCAATGATCCCCCATTCACTATAATGCCACAGATCCTCCATTAACCTTACTACCACTGATCCCCCATTCACTTTACTACCACTAATCCCCCATTCACTTTACTACCACTGATCCCCAATTTACTTTACTGCCACTGACCCTCCTTTCATTTTACTACCACTGATCCCCCATTTACTTTACTGCCACTGATCCCTCATTCACGTTACTACCACAGATCCCCCATTTACTTTACTACCACTGATCCCACATTCACTTTACTACCAATGATCCCCCATTTATTTTACAACCACTGATCCTCCATTCACTTTACTACCACTGATCCCCCATTCACTATCACTGATCATCCATTCACTTTATTACCACTGATCCCCCCATTCACTTTACTGCCACTGATCCTCCATTCACTTTACTACCACTGATCCCCCATTCACTTTACTGCCACTGATCCTCCATTAACTTTACTACCACTGATCCCCCATTCACTTTACTACCACTGATCCCCAATAAACGTTACTACCACTGATCCTCCATTCACTTTACTACCACTGATCCCCCATTCACTTTACTGCCACTGATCCTCCTTTCATTTTACTACCACTGATCCCCAATTCACTTTACTACCAATGAACATCCAGTATTTTACTACCACTGATCCCCCATTCAGTTTACTACCACAGATCACCCATTTACTTTACAACCACTGATCATCCACTTATTTTACAACCCCTGATCATCCATTCACTTTACTACCACTGATCCCTCATTCACTTTACTACCACTTATCCCCCATACATTTTAACACCACTGATCCTCCATTCACTTTACTACCACTGATCCCCCATTCACTATCACTGATCATCCATTCACTTTACTACCAATGATCCCCCATTTATTTTACAACCACTGATCCTCCATTCACTTTACTACCACTGATCCCCAATTCACTATCACTGATCATCCATTCACTTTATTACGACTGATCCCCCCATTCACTTTACTGCCACTGATCCTCCATTCACTTTACTACCACTGATCCCCCATTCACTTTACTGCCACTGATCCTCCATTAACTTTACTACCACTGATCCCCCATTCACTTTACTACCACTGATCCCCAATAAACGTTACTACCACTGATCCTCCATTCACTTTACTACCACTGATCCCCCATTCACTATCTCTGATCCCCCATTCACTTTACTACCACTGATCCTCCATTAACCTTACTACCACTGATCCCCCATTTACTTTACTGCCACTGATCCTCCTTTCATTTTACTACCACTGATCCCCAATTTACTTTACTAACAATGAACATCCAGTATTTTACTACCACTGATCCCCCATTCAGTTTACTACCACAGATCACCCATTTACTTTACAACCACTGATCATCCACTTATTTTACAACCCCTGATCATCCATTCACTTTACTACCACTGATCCCTCATTCACTTTACTACCACTTATCCCCCATACATTTTACCACCACTTATCCTCCATTCACTTTACTACCACTGATCCCCCATTCACTATCACTGATCATCCATTCACTTTACTACCACTGATCCTCCATTCACTTTACTACCACTGATCCCCCATTCACTTTACAATCACTGATCATCCATTCACTGTACTACCACTATTCCCCAATTCACTATCACTGATCCTCCATTCACTATCACTGATCATCCATTCACTTTACTACCACTGATCCCCCATTCACTTTACTACCACTGATAGCACATTCACTTTACTACCACTGATCCCCCATTAACTTTACTGCCACTGATCCTCCATTCAATTTACTACCACTGATCCGCCATTCACTTTACTACCACTGATCCCCCATTCACATTACTACCACTGATCCCCCATTCACTTTACTTCCACTGATCCCCCATTAACTTTACTAGCACTGATCCCCCATTCACTTTACTACCAATGAACATCCATTATTTTACTACCACTGATCCACCATTCACTTTACTACCACTGATCCCTCATTCACTTTACTACCACAGATCCCCCATTTACTTTACAACCACTGATCCTCCATTCACTTTACTACCACTGATCCCCCATTCACTATCACAGATCATCCATTCACTTTACTACCACTGATCCTCCATTCACTTTACTATCACTGATCCCCCATTCACTTTACTAACACTGATCCCCCATTCACTTTACTACCACTGATCCCACATTCACTTTACTACCACTGATCCCCCATTCACTTTACTGCCATTGATCCTCCATTTACTTTACTACCACTGATCACCCATTCACTTTACTACCACTGATCCCCCATTCACGTTACTACCACTGATCCCCCATTCACTTTACTACCACTCATCCCCCATTCACTTTACTACCACTGATCCCCCATTCACTTTACCACCACTGATCCTCCATTCACTTTACTACCGCTGATCCCCCATTCACTATCACTGATCATCCATTAACTTTACTACCACTGATCCCCCATTCACTTTACTGCCACTGATCCTCCATTCACTTTACTACCACTGATCCCCCATTCACTTTACTACCACTGATCCTCCATTCACTGTACTACCACTGATCCCCAATTCACTATCACTGATCCTCCATTCACTTAACTACCACTGATACTCCATTCACTATCACTGATCCCCCATTCACTTTACTACCACTGATCCTCCATTCACTGTACTACCACTGATCCCCCATTCACTATCACTGATCATCCATTCACTTTACTACCACTGATCCCCCATTCACTTTACTGCCACTGATCCTCCATTCACTTTACTACCACTGATCCCCCATTCACTTTACTACCACTGATCCCCCAGTCACGTTACTACCACTGATCCCCAATTCACTATCACTGATCATCCATTCACTTTATTATCACTGATCCGCCATTCACTTTACTGCCACTGATCCTCCATTCACTTTACTACCACTGATCCCACATTCACTTTACTACCACTGATCCCCCATTCACTTTACAACCACTGATCATCCATTCACTGTACTACCACTGATCCCCAATTCACTATCACTGATCCTCCATTCACTTAACTACCACTGATACTCCATTCACTATCACTGATCCCCCATTCACTTTACTACCACTGATCCCCCAATCACTTTACTACCACTGATCCCACATTCACTTTACTACCACTGATCCCCAATTCACTTTACTGCCACTGATCCTCCATTCACTTTACTACCACTGATCCCACATTCACTTTACTACCACTCATCCCCCATTCACTTTACTACCACTGATCCCACATGCACTATCACTGATCGCCCATCCACTTTACCACCACTGATCCCCCATTCACTTTACTACCACTGATCCCCATTCACTATCACTGATCATCCATTTACTTTACTACCACTGATCCCCCATTCAATATCACTGATCATCCATTCACTTTACTACCACTGATCACACATTCACTTTACTATCACTGATTGCACTCCCACTTTACCACCACTGATCCCCTATTCACTTTACCACAACTGATCCCCCATTCACTTTACTGCAACTGATCCTCCATTCATTTCACTACCACTGATCCCCCATTCACGTTACTGCCACTGATCCCCCATTCACTTTACTACCACTGATCCCCCATTCACTATCACTGATCCCCCATTTATTTTACTACCAATGATCCCATATTCACTTTACCACCACTAATCCTCCATTCACTTTACTACCACTGATCCCCCATTCACTATCACTGATCATCCATTTACTTTACTACCACTGATCCCCCATTAACTTTACTACCACTGATCCTTCATTAAATTTACTACCACTGATCCCCGATTCATTTTCACTGATCATCCATTCACTTTACCACAACTGATCCACCATTCACTTTATTAACAATGATCCCCCATTCACAATCACCGATCCCCCATTTACTTTACTACCACTGATCCTCCATTCACTTTACTACCACTGATCCCCATTCAATTTACTACCACTGATCCCCCATTCACTTTACTGCCACTGATCCTCCATTAACTTTACTACCACTGATCCCCCATTCACTTTACTACCACTGATTATCCATTCACTTTACCACCACTGATCCTCCATTCACTTTACTATCACTGATCCCCCATTCACTATCACTGATCCCCCATTTATTTTACTACCACTGATCCCCCATTCACTTTACTAACACTGATCCTCCATTCACTTTACTACCACTGATCCCTCATTCACTATCACTGATCCCCCGTTCAATTTACTACAACTGATCCCCCATTCACATTAATGCCACTGATCCTCCATTCACTTTACTACCACTGATCCCCCAATTACTTTACTTCCACTGACCCTCCTTTCATTTTACTACCACTGATCCCCCATTTACTTTACTACCAATGAACATCTATTATTTTACTACCACTGATCCCCCATTCACTTTACTACCACTGATCCCTCATTCACGTTACTACCACAGATCCCCCATTTACTTTACTACCACTGATCATCCATTCACTTTACTACCACTGAGCCCACATTCACTTTACAATCACTGATCCCACATTCACTTTACTACCACTGATCACTCCTTCACGTTAATACCATTGATCCCCCATTTATTTTACAACCACTGATCCTCCATTCACTTTACTATCACTAATCCCCAATTCACTATCACTGATCATCCATTCACTTTATTACCACTGATCCCCCCCCATTCACTTTACTGCCACTGATCCTCCATTCACTGTACTACCACTGATCCCCCATTTACTTTACTAACACTGATCATCCATTCACTTTACTACCACTGATCCCACATTCACTTTACAATCACTGATCCCACATTCACTTTACTACCACTGATCCCCCATTTATTTCACAACCACTGATCCTCCATTCACTTTACTACCACTGATCCCCAATTCACTATCACTGATCATCCATTCACTTTATTACCACTGATCCCCCATTCACTTTACTGCCACTGATCCTCCATTAACTTTACTACCACTGATCCCCCCATTCACTTTACTGCCACTAATCCTCCATTCACTTTACTACCACTGATCCCCCATTCACTTTACTGCCACTGATCATCCATTCACTTTATTACCACTGATCCCCCATTCACATTACTACAACTTATCCTCCATTCACTTTACCACCACTGATCCTCCATTCACTTTACTATCACTGATCCCCCATTCACTATCACTGATCGCCCATTTATTTTACTACCACTGATCCCCCATTCACTTTACTAACACTGATCCTCCATTCACTTTACTACCACTGATCCCCCATTCACTATCACTGATCCCCCATTCAATTTACTACCACTGATCCCCCATTCACATTAATGCCACTGATCCTCCATTAACCTTACTACCACTAATCCCCATTCACTTTACTACCACTAATCCCCCATTCACTTTACTACCACTGATCCTCCATTCACTTTACTACCACTGATCCCCCATTCAATTTACTACCACTGATCCCCCATTCACTTTACTGCCACTGATACTCCATTAACTTTACTACCACTGATCCCCCATTCACTATCACTGATCATCCATTCACTTTACTACCACTGATCCTCCATTCACTTTACTACCACTGATCCCCCATTCACTATCTCTGATCCCCCATTCACTTTACTACCACTGATCCTCCATTAACCTTACTACCACTGATCCCCCATTTACTTTACTGCCACTGATCCTCCTTTCATTTTACTACCACTGATCCCCAATTTACTTTACTAACAATGAACATCCAGTATTTTACTACCACTGATCCCCCATTCAGTTTACTACCACAGATCACCCATTTACTTTACAACCACTGATCATCCACTTATTTTACAACCCCTGATCATCCATTCACTTTACTACCACTGATCCCTCATTCACTTTACTACCACTTATCCCCCATACATTTTACCACCACTGATCCTCCATTCACTTTACTACCACTGATCCCCCATTCACTATCACTGATCATCCATTCACTTTACTACCACTGATCCTCCATTCACTTTACTACCACTGATCCCCCATTCACTTTACAATCACTGATCATCCATTCACTGTACTACCACTATTCCCCAATTCACTATCACTGATCCTCCATTCACTATCACTGATCATCCATTCACTTTACTACCACTGATCCCCCATTCACTTTACTACCACTGATACCACATTCACTTTACTACCACTGATCCCCCATTCACTTTACTGCCACTGATCCTCCATTCAATTTACTACCACTGATCCGCCATTCACTTTACTACCACTGATCCCCCATTCACGTTACTACCACTGATCCCCCATTCACTTTACTTCCACTGATCCCCCATTAACTTTACTAGCACTGATCCCCCATTCACTTTACTACCAATGAACATCCATTATTTTACTACCACTGATCCACCATTCACTTTACTACCACTGATCCCTCATTCACTTTACTACCACAGATCCCCCATTTACTTTACAACCACTGATCCTCCATTCACTTTACTACCACTGATCCCCCATTCACTATCACAGATCATCCATTCACTTTACTACCACTGATCCTCCATTCACTTTACTGCCATTGATCCTCCATTTACTTTACTACCACTGATCACCCATTCACTTTACTACCACTGATCCCCCATTCACGTTACTACCACTGATCCCCCATTCACTTTACTACCACTCATCCCCCATTCACTTTACTACCACTGATCCCCCATTCACTTTACCACCACTGATCCTCCATTCACTTTACTACCGCTGATCCCCCATTCACTATCACTGATCATCCATTAACTTTACTACCACTGATCCCCCATTCACTTTACTGCCACTGATCCTCCATTCACTTTACTACCACTGATCCCCCATTCACTTTACTACCACTGATCCTCCATTCACTGTACTACCACTGATCACCAATTCACTATCACTGATCCTCCATTCACTTAACTACCACTGATACTCCATTCACTATCACTGATCCCCCATTCACTTTACTAACACTGATCTTCCATTCACTGTACTACCACTGATCCCCCATTCACTATCACTGATCATCCATTCACTTTACTACCACTGATCCCCCATTCACTTTACTGCCACTGATCCTCCATTCACTTTACTACCACTGATCCCCCATTTACTTTACTACCACTGATCCCCCAGTCACGTTACTACCACTGATCCCCAATTCACTATCACTGATCATCCATTCACTTTATTATCACTGATCCGCCATTCACTTTACTGCCACTGATCCTCCATTCACTTTACTACCACTGATCCCACATTCACTTTACTACCACTGATCCCCCATTCACTTTACAACCACTGATCATCCATTCACTGTAGTACCACTGATCCCCAATTCACTATCACTGATCCTCCATTCACTTAACTACCACTGATACTCCATTCACTATCACTGATCCCCCATTCACTTTACTACCACTGATCCCCCATTCACTTTACTACCACTGATCCCACATTCACTTTACTACCACTGATCCCCAATTCACTTTACTGCCACTGATCCTCCATTCACTTTACTACCACTGATCCCACATTCACTTTACTACCACTCATCCCCCATTCACTTTACTACCACTGATCCCACATGCACTATCACTGATCGCCCATCCACTTTACCACCACTGATCCCCCATTCACTTTACTACCACTGATCCCCATTCAATATCACTGATCATCCATTCACTTTACTACCACTGATCACACATTCACTTTACTATCACTGATTGCACTCCCACTTTACCACCACTGATCCCCTATTCACTTTACCACAACTGATCCCCCATTCACTTTACTGCAACTGATCCTCCATTCATTTCACTACCACTGATCCCCAATTCACGTTACTGCCACTGATCCCCCATTCACTTTACTACCACTGATCCCCCATTCACTATCACTGATCCCCCATTTATTTTACTACCAATGATCCCATATTCACTTTACCACCACTAATCCTCCATTCACTTTACTACCACTGATCCCCCATTCACTATCACTGATCATCCATTTACTTTACTACCACTGATCCCCCATTAACTTTACTACCACTGATCCTTCATTAAATTTACTTCCAC
The DNA here is from genome assembly GCF_965601325.2 of Salmo salar. Lineage (NCBI taxonomy): Eukaryota > Metazoa > Chordata > Actinopteri > Salmoniformes > Salmonidae > Salmo > Salmo salar. Next base: position 179,442,214 of record NC_138291.1, on the reverse strand, counting down.
TAATCCCCGATTCACTATCACTGATCATCCATTCACTTTACCACAACTGATCCACCATTCACTTTATTAACAATGATCCCCCATTCACAATCACCGATCCCCCATTTACTTTACTACCACTGATCCTCCATTCACTTTACTACCACTGATCCTCCATTCAATTTACTACCACTGATCCCCCATTCACTTTACTGCCACTGATCCTCCATTAACTTTACTACCACTGATCCCCCATTCACTTTACTACCACTGATTCTCCATTCACTTTACCACCACTGATCCTCCATTCACTTTACTATCACTGAGCCCCCATTCACTATCACTGATCCCCCATTTATTTTACTACCACTGATCCCCCATTCACTTTACTAACACTGATCCTCCATTCACTTTACTACCACTGATCCCCCATTCACTATCACTGATCCCCCGTTCAATTTACTACCACTGATCCCCCATTCACATTAATGCCACTGATCCTCCATTCACTTTACTACCACTGATCCCCCATTTACTTTACTTCCACTGACCCTCCTTTCATTTTACTACCACTGATCCCCCATTTACTTTACTACCAATGAACATCTATTATTTTACTACCACTGATCCCCCATTCACTTTACTACCACTGATCCCTCATTCACGTTACTACCACAGATCCCCCATTTACTTTACTACCACTGATCATCCATTCACTTTACTACCACTGAGCCTACATTCACTTTACAATCACTGATCCCACATTCACTTTACTACCACTGATCCCTCATTCACGTTACTACCATTGATCCCCCATTTATTTTACAACCACTGATCCTCCATTCACTTTACTAGCACTAATCCCCAATTCACTATCACTGATCATCCATTCACTTTATTACCACTGATCACCCCCCCATTCACTTTACTGCCACTGATCCTCCATTCACTGTACTACCACTGATCCCCCATTTACTTTACTAACACTGATCATCCATTCACTTTACTACCACTGATCCCACATTCACTTTACAATCACTGATCCCACATTCACTTTACTACCACTGATCCCCCATTTATTTCACAACCACTGATCCTCCATTCACTTTACTACCACTGATCCCCAATTCACTATCACTGATCATCCATTCACTTTATTACCACTGATCCCCCATTCACTTTACTGCCACTGATCCTCCATTAACTTTACTACCACTGATCCCCCATTCACTTTACTGCCACTAATCCTCCATTCACTTTACTACCACTGATCCCCCATTCACTTTACTACCACTGATCCTCCATTCACTTTACCACCACTGATCCTCCATTCACTTTACTATCACTGATCCCCCATTCACTATCACTGATCCCCCATTTATTTTACTACCACTGATCCCCCATTCACTTTACTAACACTGATCCTCCATTCACTTTACTACCACTGATCCCCCATTCACTATCACTGATCCCCCATTCAATTTACTACCACTGATCCCCCATTCACATTAATGCCACTGATCCTCCATTAACCTTACTACCACTAATCCCCATTCAATTTACTACCACTAATCCCCCATTCACTTTACTACCACTGATCCCCCATTTACTTTACTGCCACTGACCCTCCTTTCATTTTACTACCACTGATCCCCCATTCACTTTACTACCAATGAACATCTATTATTTTACTACCACTGATCCCCCATTCACTTTACTACCACTGATCCCTCATTCACGTTACTACCACAGATCCCCCATTTACTTTACTACCACTGATCATCCATTCACTTTACTACCACTGATCCCACATTCACTTTACAATCACTGATCCCACATTCACTTTACTACCACTGATCCCCCATTTATTTTACAACCACTGATCCTCCATTCACTTTACTACCACTGATCCCCAATTCACTATCACTGATCATCCATTCACTTTATTACCACTGATCCCCCATTCACTTTACTGCCACTGATCCTCCATTCACTTTACTACCACTGATCCCCCATTTACTTTACTAACACTGATCATCCATTCACTTTACTACCACTGATCCCACATTCACTATCACTGATCATCCATTTACTTTACTACCACTGATCCCCCATTAACTTTACTACCACTGATCCTTCATTAAATTTACTACCACTGATCCCCGATTCACTATCACTGATCATCCATTCACTTTACCACAACTGATCCCCTATTCACTTTACCACAACTGATCCCCCATTCACTTTACTGCAACTGATCCTCCATTCATTTCACTACCACTGATCCCCAATTCACGTTACTGCCACTGATCCCCCATTCACTTTACCACAACTGATCCCCTATTCACTTTACCACAACTGATCCCCCATTCACTTTACTGCAACTGATCCCATATTCACTTTACCACCACTAATCCTCCATTCACTTTACTACCACTGATCCCCCATTCACTATCACTGATCATCCATTTACTTTACTACCACTGATCCCCCATTAACTTTACTACCACTGATCCTTCATTAAATTTACTTCCACTGATCCCCGATTCACTATCACTGATCATCCATTCACTTTACCACAACTGATCCACCATTCACTTTATTAACAATGATCCCCCATTCACAATCACCGATCCCCCATTTACTTTACTACCACTGATCCTCCATTCACTTTACTACCACTGATCCCCATTCAATTTACTACCACTGATCCCCCATTCACTTTACTGCCACTGATCCTCCATTAACTTTACTACCACTGATCCCCCATTCACTTTACTACCACTGATTCTCCATTCACTTTACCACCACTGATCCTCCATTCACTTTACTATCACTGATCCCCCATTCACTATCACTGATCCCCCATTTATTTTACTACCACTGATCCCCCATTCACTTTACTAACACTGATCCTCCATTCACTTTACTACCACTGATCCCCCATTCACTATCACTGATCCCCCGTTCAATTTACTACCACTGATCCCCCATTCACATTAATGCCACTGATCCTCCATTCACTTTACTACCACTGATCCCCCATTTACTTTACTTCCACTGACCCTCCTTTCATTTTACTACCACTGATCCCCCATTTACTTTACTACCAATGAACATCTATTATTTTACTACCACTGATCCCCCATTCACTTTACTACCACTGATCCCTCATTCACGTTACTACCACAGATCCCCCATTTACTTTACTACCACTGATCATCCATTCACTTTACTACCACTGAGCCTACATTCACTTTACAATCACTGATCCCACATTCACTTTACTACCACTGATCCCTCATTCACGTTACTACCATTGATCCCCCATTTATTTTACAACCACTGATCCTCCATTCACTTTACTAGCACTAATCCCCAATTCACTATCACTGATCATCCATTCACTTTATTACCACTGATAGCCCATTTACTTTACTAACACTGATCATCCATTCACTTTACTGCCACTGATCCCACATTCACTTTACTATCACTGATCCCACATTCACTTTACTACCACTGATCCCCCATTTATTTCACAACCACTGATCCTCCATTCACTTTACTACCACTGATCCCCAATTCACTATCACTGATCATCCATTCACTTTATTACCACTGATCCCCCATTCACTTTACTGCCACTGATCCTCCATTAACTTTACTACCACTGATCCCCCATTCACTTTACTGCCACTAATCCTCCATTCACTTTACTACCACTGATCCCCCATTCACTTTACTACCACTGATCCTCCATTCACTTTACCACCACTGATCCTCCATTCACTTTACTATCACTGATCCCCCATTCACTATCACTGATCCCCCATTTATTTTACTACCACTGATCCCCCATTCACTTTACTAACACTGATCCTCCATTCACTTTACTACCACTGATCCCCCATTCACTATCACTGATCCCCCATTCAATTTACTACCACTGATCCCCCATTCACATTAATGCCACTGATCCTCCATTAACCTTACTACCACTAATCCCCATTCACTTTACTACCACTAATCCCCCATTCACTTTACTACCACTGATCCCCCATTTACTTTACTGCCACTGACCCTCCTTTCATTTTACTACCACTGATCCCCCATTCACTTTACTACCAATGAACATCTATTATTTTACTACCACTGATCCCCCATTCACTTTACTACCACTGATCCCTCATTCACGTTACTACCACAGATCCCCCATTTACTTTACTACCACTGATCATCCATTCACTTTACTACCACTGATCCCACATTCACTTTACAATCACTGATCCCACATTCACTTTACTACCACTGATCCCCCATTTATTTTACAACCACTGATCCTCCATTCACTTTACTACCACTGATCCCCAATTCACTATCACTGATCATCCATTCACTTTATTACCACTGATCCCCCATTCACTTTACTGCCACTGATCCTCCATTCACTTTACTACCACTGATCCCCCATTTACTTTACTAACACTGATCATCCATTCACTTTACTACCACTGATCCCACATTCACTATCACTGATCATCCATTTACTTTACTACCACTGATCCCCCAATAACTTTACTACCACTGATCCTTCATTAAATTTACTACCACTGATCCCCGATTCACTATCACTGATCATCCATTCACTTTACCACAACTGATCCACCATTCACTTTATTAACAATGATCCCCCATTCACAATCACCGATCCCCCATGTACTTTACTACCACTGATCCTCCATTCACTTTACTACCACTGATCCCCCATTCACTTTACAACCACTGATCCCCCATTCACTTTACTACCACTGATCCTCCATTCACTTTACTACCACTGATCCCCCATTCAATTTACTACCACTGATCCCCCATTCACTTTACTGCCACTGATACTCCATTAACTTTACTACCACTGATCCCCCATTAATTTTACTACCACTGATCCTCCATTCACTTTACTATCACTGATCCCCCATTCACTATCACTGATCCCCCATTTATTTTACTACCACTGATCCCCCATTCACTTTACTAACACTGATCCTCCATTCACTTTACTACCACTGATCCCCCATTCACTATCACTGATCCCCCATTCAATTTACTACCACTGATCCCCCATTCACATTAATGCCACTGATCCTCCATTAACCTTACTACCACTGATCCCCATTCACTTTACTACCACTAATCCCCCATTCACTTTACTACCACTGATCCCCCATTCACATTAATGCCACTGATCCTCCATTAACCTTACTACCACTGATCCCCCATTCACTTTACTACCACTGATTCTCCATTCACTTTACCACCACTGATCCTCCATTCACTTTACTATCACTGATCCCCCATTCACTATCACTGATCACCCATTTATTTTACTACCACTGATCCCCCATTCACTTTACTAACACTGATCCTCCATTCACTTTACTACCACTGATCCCCCATTCACTATCACTGATCCCCCGTTCAATTTACTACCACTGATCCCCCATTCACATTAATGCCACTGATCCTCCATTCACTTTACTACCACTGATCCCCCATTTACTTCACTTCCACTGACCCTCCTTTCATTTTACTACCACTGATCCCCCATTTACTTTACTACCAATGAACATCTATTATTTTACTACCACTGATCCCCCATTCACTTTACTACCACTGATCCCTCATTCACGTTACTACCACAGATCCCCCATTTACTTTACTACCACTGATCATCCATTCACTTTACTACCACTGAGCCTACATTCACTTTACAATCACTGATCCCACATTCACTTTACTACCACTGATCCCTCATTCACGTTACTACCATTGATCCCCCATTTATTTTACAACCACTGATCCTCCATTCACTTTACTAGCACTAATCCCCAATTCACTATCACTGATCATCCATTCACTTTATTACCACTGATCCCCCCCATTCACTTTACTGCCACTGATCCTCCATTCACTGTGCTACCACTGATCCCCCATTTACTTTACTAACACTGATCATCCATTCACTTTACTACCACTGATCCCACATTCACTTTACAATCACTGATCCCACATTCACTTTACTACCACTGATCCCCCATTTATTTCACAACCACTGATCCTCCATTCACTTTACTACCACTGATCCCCAATTCACTATCACTGATCATCCATTCACTTTATTACCACTGATCCCCCATTCACTTTACTGCCACTGATCCTCCATTAACTTTACTACCACTGATCCCCCATTCACTTTACTGCCACTAATCCTCCATTCACTTTACTACCACTGATCCCCCATTCACTTTACTACCACTGATCCTCCATTCACTTTACCACCACTGATCCTCCATTCACTTTACTATCACTGATCCCCCATTCACTATCACTGATCCCCCATTTATTTTACTACCACTGATCCCCCATTCACTTTACTAACACTGATCCTCCATTCACTTTACTACCACTGATCCCCCATTCACTATCACTGATCCCCCATTCAATTTACTACCACTGATCCCCCATTCACATTAATGCCACTGATCCTCCATTAACCTTACTACCACTAATCCCCATTCACTTTACTACCACTAATCCCCCATTCACTTTACTACCACTGATCCCCCATTTACTTTACTGCCACTGACCCTCCTTTCATTTTACTACCACTGATCCCCCATTCACTTTACTACCAATGAACATCTATTATTTTACTACCACTGATCCCCCATTCACTTTACTACCACTGATCCCTCATTCACGTTACTACCACAGATCCCCCATTTACTTTACTACCACTGATCATCCATTCACTTTACTACCACTGATCCCACATTCACTTTACAATCACTGATCCCACATTCACTTTACTACCACTGATCCCCCATTTATTTTACAACCACTGATCCTCCATTCACTTTACTACCACTGATCCCCAATTCACTATCACTGATCATCCATTCACTTTATTACCACTGATCCCCCATTCACTTTACTGCCACTGATCCTCCATTCACTTTACTACCACTGATCCCCCATTTACTTTACTAACACTGATCATCCATTCACTTTACTACCACTGATCCCACATTCACTATCACTGATCATCCATTTACTTTACTACCACTGATCCCCCATTAACTTTACTACCACTGATCCCCCATTCACTTTACAACCACTGATCCCCCATTCACTTTACTACCACTGATCCTCCATTCACTTTACTACCACTGATCCCCCATTCAATTTACTACCACTGATCCCCCATTCACTTTACTGCCACTGATACTCCATTAACTTTACTACCACTGATCCCCCATTCATTTTACTACCACTGATCCTCCATTCACTTTACTATCAATGATCCCCCATTCACTATCACTGATCCCCCATTTATTTTACTACCACTGATCCCCCATTCACTTTGCTAACACTGATCCTCCATTCACTTTACTACCACTGATCCCCCATTCACTATCACTGATCCCCCATTCAATTTACTACCACTGATCCCCCATTCACATTAATGCCACTGATCCTCCATTAACCTTACTACCACTGATCCCCATTCACTTTACTACCACTAATCCCCCATTCACTTTACTACCACTGATCCCACATTTACTTTACTGCCACTGACCCTCCTTTCATTTTACTACCACTGATCCCCCATTCACTTTACTACCAATGAACATCTATTATTTTACTACCACTGATCCCACATTTACTTTACTGCCACTGACTCTCCTTTCATTTTACTACCACTGATCCCCCATTCACTTTACTACCAATGAACATCTATTATTTTACTACCACTGATCCCCCATTGACTTTACTACCACTGATCCCTCATTCACGTTACTACCACAGATCCCCCATTTACTTTACTACCACTGATCATCCATTCACTATACTACCACTGATCCCACATTCACTTTACAATCACTGATCCCACATTCACTTTACTACCACTGATCCCCCATTTATTTTACAACCACTCATCCTCCATTCACTTTAATACCACTGATCCCCAATTCACTATCACTGATCATCCATTCACTTTATTGCCACTGATCCCCCATTCACTTTACTGCCACTGATCCTCCATTCACTTTACTACCACTGATCCCCCATTTACTTTACTAACACTGATCATCCATTCACTTTACTACCACTGATCCCACATTCACTTTACTGCCACTGATCCCACATTCACTTTACTACCACTGATCCCCCATTCATTTTACTACCACTGATCCTCCATTCACTTTACTATCACTGATCCCCCATTCACTATCACTGATCCCCCATTTATTTTACTACCACTGATCCCCCATTCACTTTACTAACACTGATCCTCCATTCACTTTACTACCACTGATCCCCCATTCACTATCACTGATCCCCCATTCAATTTACTACCACTGATCCCCCATTCACATTAATGCCACTGATCCTCCATTAACCTTACTACCACTGATCCCCATTCACTTTACTACCACTAATCCCCCATTCACTTTACTACCACTGATCCCACATTTACTTTACTGCCACTGACCCTCCTTTCATTTTACTACCACTGATCCCCCATTCACTTTACTACCAATGAACATCTATTATTTTACTACCACTGATCCCACATTTACTTTACTGCCACTGACCCTCCTTTCATTTTACTACCACTGATCCCCCATTCACTTTACTACCAATGAACATCTATTATTTTACTACCACTGATCCCCCATTGACTTTACTACCACTGATCCCTCATTCACGTTACTACCACAGATCCCCCATTTACTTTACTACCACTGATCATCCATTCACTATACTACCACTGATCCCACATTCACTTTACAATCACTGATCCCACATTCACTTTACTACCACTGATCCCCCATTTATTTTACAACCACTGATCCTCCATTCACTTTACTACCACTGATCCCCAATTCACTATCACTGATCATCCTTTCACTTTATTACCACTGATCCCCCATTCACTTTACTGCCACTGATCCTCCATTAACTTTACTACCACTGATCCCCCATTCACTTTACTGACACTGATACTCCATTCACTTTACTACCACTGATCCCCCATTCACTTTACTGCCACTGATTATCCATTCACTTTATTACGACTGATCCCCCATTCACTTTACTACCACTGATCCTCCATTCACTTTACCACCACTGATCCTCCATTCACTTTACTATCACTGATCCCCCATTCACTATCACTGATCCCCCATTTATTTTACTACCACTGATCCCCCATTCACTTTACTAACACTGATCCTCCATTCACTTTACTACCACTGATCCCCCATTCACTATCACTGATCCCCCATTTAATTTACTACCACTGATCCCCCATTCACTTTAATGCCACTGATCCTCCATTAACCTTACTACCACTGATCCCCCATTCACTTTACTACCACTAATTCCCCATTCACTTTACTACCACTGATCCACCATTTACTTTACTGCCACTGACCCTCCTTTCATTTTACTACCACTGATCCCCCATTTACTTTACTGCCACTGATCCCCTATTCACTTTACTACCACTGATCCCTCATTCACGTTACTACCACAGATCCCCCATTTACTTTACTGCCACTGATCCCCCATTCACTTTATTACCACTGATCCCTCATTCACGTTACTACCACTGATCCCCCATTTATTTTACAACCACTGATCCTCCATTCACTTTACTACCACTGATCCCCAATTCACTATCACTGATCATCCATTCACTTTATTACCACTGATCCCCCCATTCACTTTACTGCCACTGATCCTCCATTCACTTTACTACCACTGATCCCCGATTCACTTTACCACCACTGATCCCCAATAAACTTTACTACCACTGATCCTCCATTCACTTTACTACCACTGATCCCCCATTCACTATCTCTGATCCCCCATTCACTTTACTACCACTGATCCTCCATTTACTTTACTGCCACTGATCCTCCTTTCATTTTACTACCACTGATCCCCAATTCACTTTACTACCAATGAACATTCCGTATTTTACTACCACTGATCCCCCATTCACTTTACTACCACAGATCACCCATTTACTTTACAACCACTGATCATCCACTTATTTTACAACCCCTGATCATCCATTCACTTTACTACCACTGATCCCTCCATTCACTTTACTACCACTGATCCCCCATACATTTTACCACCACTGATCCTCCATTCACTTTACTACCATTGATCCCCCATTCACTATCACTGATCATCCATTCACTTTACTACCACTGATCCCCCATTCACTTTACTAACACTGATCCCCCATTCACTTTACAATTACTGATCACCCATTCACTGTACTACCACTATTGCCCAATTCACTATCACTGATCCTCCATTCACTTTACTACCACTGATCCTCCATTCACATTACTATCACTGATCATCCATTCACTTTATTGCCACTGATCCTCCATTCACTTTACTACCACTGATCCGCCATTCACTTTACTACCACTGATCCCCCATTCACGTTACTACCACTGATCCCACATTCACTTTACTTCCACTGATCCCCCATTAACTTTACTAGCACTGATCCCCCATTCACTTTACTACCAATGAACATCCATTATTTTACTACAACTGATCCACCATTCACTTTACTACCACTGATCCCTCATTCACTTTACTACCACAGATCCCCCATTTACTTTACAACCACTGATCCTCCATTCACTTTACTACCACTGATCCCCCATTCACTTTACTACCACTGATCCCGTAATTCACTTTACTACCACTGATCCCCCATTCACATTACTATCACTGATCCCCCATTCACTTTACTACCACTCATCCCCATTCACTTTATTACCACTGACCCCCATTCACTATCACAGATCTTCCATTCACTTTACTACCACTGATCCCCCATTCACTTTACTGCCACTGATCCTCCATTTACTTTACTACCACTGATCCCCCATTCACTTTACCACCACTGATCCCCCATTCACATTACTACCACTGATCCCCCATTCACTTCATTACCACTGATCCCCCATTCACTATCACTGATCATCCATTAACTTTACTACCACTGATCCCCCATTCACTTTACTGCCACTGATCCTCCATTCACTTTACTACCACTGATCCCCCATTCACTTTACTGCCACTGATCCTCCATTCACTTTACTAACACTGATCATCCATTCACGTTACTACCACTGATCTCCCATTCACTATCACTGATCATCCATTCACTTTACTACCACTGATCCCCCATTCACTTTACTACCACTGATCCTCCATTCACTTTACTACCACTGATCCCACATTCACTTTACTACCACTGATCCCCCATTCACTTTACTGCCACTGATCCTCCATTCACTTTACTACCACTGATCCCCCATTCACTTTACTACCACTGATCCCCCATTCACGTTACTACCACTGATCCCCCATTCACTATCACTGATCCCCCATTTATTTTACTACCACTGATCCCCCATTCACTTTACCACCACTGATCCTCCATTCACTTTACTATCACTGATCCCCCATTCACTATCACTGATCCCTCATTCACTATCACTGATCCCCCATTCACTTTACTATCACTGATTGGCCATCCACTTTACCACCATTGATCCCCCATTCACTTTATTACCACTGATGCCCCATTCACTTTACCACCACTGATCCTCCATTCACTGTACTACCACTGATCCCCCATTCACTTTACTGCCACTGATCGTCCATTAACTTTACTACCACTGATCCCCGATTCACTTTACCACCACTGATCCCCAATAAACTTTACTACCACTGATCCTCCATTCACTTTACTACCACTGATCCCCCATTCACTATCTCTGATCCCCCATTCACTTTACTACCACTGATCCTCCATTAACCTTACTACCACTGATCCCCCATTCACTTTACTACTACTGATCCCCCATTTACTTTACTGCCACTGATCCTCCTTTCATTTTACTACCACTGATCCCCAATTCACTTTACTACCAATGAACATTCCGTATTTTACTACCACTGATCCCCCATTCACTTTACTACCACAGATCACCCATTTACTTTACAACCACTGATCATCCACTTATTTTACAACCCCTGATCATCCATTCACTTTACTACCACTGATCCCTCCATTCACTTTACTACCACTGATCCCCCATACATTTTACCACCACTGATCCTCCATTCACTTTACTACCATTGATCCCCCATTCACTATCACTGATCATCCATTCACTTTACTACCACTGATCCCCCATTCACTTTACTAACACTGATCCCCCATTCACTTTACAATTACTGATCACCCATTCACTGTACTACCACTATTGCCCAATTCACTATCACTGATCCTCCATTCACTTTACTACCACTGATCCTCCATTCACATTACTATCACTGATCATCCATTCACTTTATTGCCACTGATCCTCCATTCACTTTACTACCACTGATCCGCCATTCACTTTACTACCACTGATCCCCCATTCACGTTACTACCACTGATCCCACATTCACTTTACTTCCACTGATCCCCCATTAACTTTACTAGCACTGATCCCCCATTCACTTTACTACCAATGAACATCCATTATTTTACTACAACTGATCCACCATTCACTTTACTACCACTGATCCCTCATTCACTTTACTACCACAGATCCCCCATTTACTTTACAACCACTGATCCTCCATTCACTTTACTACCACTGATCCCCCATTCACTTTACTACCACTGATCCCGTAATTCACTTTACTACCACTGATCCCCCATTCACATTACTATCACTGATCCCCCATTCACTTTACTACCACTCATCCCCATTCACTTTATTACCACTGACCCCCATTCACTATCACAGATCTTCCATTCACTTTACTACCACTGATCCCCCATTCACTTTACTGCCACTGATCCTCCATTTACTTTACTACCACTGATCCCCCATTCACTTTACCACCACTGATCCCCCATTCACATTACTACCACTGATCCCCCATTCACTTTACTACCACTCATCCCCCATTCACTTTATTACCACTGATCCCCCATTCACTATCACTGATCATCCATTAACTTTACTACCACTGATCCCCCATTCACTTTACTGCCACTGATCCTCCATTCACTTTACTACCACTGATCCCCCATTCACTTTACTGCCACTGATCCTCCATTCACTTTACTAACACTGATCATCCATTCACGTTACTACCACTGATCTCCCATTCACTATCACTGATCATCCATTCACTTTACTACCACTGATCCCCCATTCACTTTACTACCACTGATCCTCCATTCACTTTACTACCACTGATCCCACATTCACTTTACTACCACTGATCCCCCATTCACTTTACTGCCACTGATCCTCCATTCACTTTACTACCACTGATCCCCCATTCACTTTACTACCACTGATCCCCCATTCACGTTACTACCACTGATCCCCCATTCACTATCACTGATCCCCCATTTATTTTACTACCACTGATCCCCCATTCACTTTACCACCACTGATCCTCCATTCACTTTACTATCACTGATCCCCCATTCACTATCACTGATCCCTCATTCACTATCACTGATCCCCCATTCACTTTACTATCACTGATTGGCCATCCACTTTACCACCATTGATCCCCCATTCACTTTATTACCACTGATGCCCCATTCACTTTACCACCACTGATCCTCCATTCACTGTACTACCACTGATCCCCCAATCACTATCACTGATCATCCATTCACCTTACCACAACTGATCCACCATTCACTTTATTACCACTGATCCCCCATTCACTATCACAGATCCCCCATTTACTTTACTACCACTGATCCTCAATTAACTTTACAACCACTGATCCCCCATTCACTTTACTACCACCGATCCCCCATTCACTTTACTACCACTGATCCCCCATTCAATTTACTACCACTGATCCCCCATTCACTTTACTACACTGATCATCCATTCACTTTTCTAACAATGATATTCCATTCACTTTACTACCAATGATCCCCCATTCACTATCACTGATCCCCAATTTATTTTACTACCACTGATCCCCCATTCACTTTACTGTCACTGATCCTCCATTAACTTTACTACCACTGATCCCCCATTCATTTTACTACCACTGATCCTCCATTAACTTTACTTCCACTGATTCCCCATTCACGTTACTATCACTGATCCCCCATTCATTTTACTACCACTGATCCCCCATTTATTTTACAACCACTGATTCCTCCATTCACTTTACTACCACTGATCCCCAATTCACTATCACTGATCATCCATTCACTTTATTACCACTGATCCCCCATTCACTTTACTGCCACTGATCCTCCATTCACTTTACTACCACTGATCCCCCATTCACTTTATTGCCACTGATCCTCCAATAACTTTACTACCACTGATACCCCATTCACTTTACTACCACTGATCCCCAATAAACTTTACTATCACTGATCATCCATTCACTTTACTACCACTGATCCTCCATTCACTTTACTACCACTGATCCCCCATTCACTTTACAATCACTGATCATCCATTCACTGTACTACCACTATTCCCCAATTCACTATCACTGATCCTCCATTCACTTTACTACCACTGATACTCCATTCACTTTACTGCCACTGATCCTCCATTCACTTTACTACCACTGATCCCCCATTCACTTTACTAACACTGATCCCCCATTCACTTTACAATTACTGATCATCCATTCACTGTACTACCACTGATACCCATTCACATTACTATCACTGATCCCCCATTCACTATCACTGATCTCCCCATTCACTTTACTACCACTGATCTCCCCATTCACTTTACTACCACTGATCCCCCATTCACTTTACTGCCACTGATCCTCCATTCACTTTACTACCACTGATCCGCCATTCACTTTACTACCACTGATCCCCCATTCACGTTACTACCATTGATCCCCCATTCACTTTACTTCCACTGATCCCCCATTAACTTTACTAGCACTGATCCCCCATTCACTTTACTACCAATGAACATCCATTATTTTACTACAACTGATCCACCATTCACTTTACTACCACTGATCCCTCATTCACTTTACTACCACAGATCCCCATTTACTTTACAACCACTGATCCTCCATTCACTTTACTACCACTGATCCCCCATTCACTTTACTACCACTGATCCCCCATTCATTTTACCACCACTGATCCTCCATTCACTTTACTACCACTGATCCCCCATTCACTATCACAGATCATCCATTCACTTTACTACCACTGATCCTCCATTCACTTTACTATCACTGATCCCCCATTCACTTTACTACCACTGATCCCCCATTCACTTTACTAACACTGATCCCCCATTCATTTTACTACCACTGATCCCCCATTTATTTTACAACCACTGATCCTCCATTCACTTTACTACCACTGATCCCCAATTCACTATCACTGATCATCCATTCACTTTATTACCACTGATCCCCCATTCACTTTACTGCCACTGACCCTCCATTCACTTTACTACCACTGATCCCCCATTCACTTTATTGCCACTGATCCTCCAATAACTTTACTACCACTGATACCCCATTCACTTTACTACCACTGATCCCCAATAAACTTTACTACCACTGATCCTCCATTGACTTTACTACCACTGATCCCCCATTCACTATCTCCTATCCCCAATTCATTTTACTACCAATGAACATCCAGTATTTTACTACCACTGATCCCCCATTCACTTTACTACCACAGATCACCCATTTCCTTTACAACCACTGATCATCCACTTATTTTACAACTCCTGATCATCCATTCACTTTACTACCACTGATCCCTCATTCACTTTACTACCACTGATCCCCCATACATTTTACCACCACTGATCCTCCATTCACTTTACTACCACTGATCCCCCATTCACTATCACTGATCATCCATTCACTTTACTACCACTGATCCTCCATTCACTTTACTACCACTGATCCCCCATTCACTTTACAATCACTGATCATCCATTCACTGTACTACCACTATTCCCCAATTCACTATCACGTATCCTCCATTCACTTTACTACCACTGATACTCCATTCACTTTACTGCCACTGATCCTCCATTCACTTTACTACCACTGATCCCCCATTCACTTTACTAACACTGATCCCCCATTCACTTTACAATTACTGATCATCCATTCACTGTACTACCACTGATACCCATTCACGTTACTATCACTGATCCCCCATTCACTATCACTGATCATCCATTCACTTTACTACCACTGATCTCCCCATTCACTTTACTACCACTGATCCCACATTCACTTTACTACCACTGATCCCCCATTCACTTTACTGCCACTGATCCTCCATTCACTTTACTACCACTGATCCGCCATTCACTTTACTACCACTGATCCCCCATTCACGTTACTACCATTGATCCCCCATTCACTTTACTTCCACTGATCCCCCATTAACTTTACTAGCACTGATCCCCCATTCACTTTACTACCAATGAACATCCATTATTTTACTACAACTGATCCACCATTCACTTTACTACCACTGATCCCTCATTCACTTTACTACCACAGATCCCCATTTACTTTACAACCACTGATCCTCCATTCACTTTACTACCACTGATCCCCCATTCACGTTACTACCACTGATCCCCCATTCATTTTACCACCACTGATCCTCCATTCACTTTACTACCACTGATCCCCCATTCACTATCACAGATCATCCATTCACTTTACTACCACTGATCCTCCATTCACTTTACTATCACTGATCCCCCATTCACTTTACTACCACTGATCCCCCATTCACTTTACTAACACTGATCCCCCATTCACTTTACAATCACTGATCCTCCATTCACTTTACTACCACTGATAATCCATTCACTATCACTGATCCACCATTCACTTTACTACCACTGATCCCCCATTCACTTTACTGCCGCTGATCCTCCATTTACTTTACTACCACTGATCCCCCATTCACTTTACTACCACTGATCCCCCATTCACATTACTACCACTGATCCCCCATTCACTTTACTACCACTCATCCCCTTTCACTTTACTACCACTGACCCCCCATTCACTTTACTGCCACTGATCCTCCATTCACGTTACTACCACTGATCTCCCATTCACTATCACTGATCATCCATTCACTTTACTACCACTGATCCCCCATTCACTTTACTACCACTGATCCTCCATTCACTTTACTACCACTGATCCCACATTCACTTTACTGCCACTGATCCCCCATTCACTTTACTTCCACTGATCCTCCATTCACTTTACTACCACTGATCCCCCATTCACTTTACTACCACTGATCCCCCATTCACGTTACTACCACTGATCCCCCATTCACTATCACTGATCCCCCATTTATTTTACTACCACTGATCCCCCATTCACTTTACCACCACTGATCCTCCATTCACTTTACTATCACTGATCCCCCATTCACTATCACTGATCCCCCATTCACTATCACTGATCCCCCATTCACTTTACTATCACTGATTGGCCATCCACTTTACCATCATTGATCCCCCATTCACTTTATTACCACTGATCCCCCATTCACTTTACTACACTGATCCTCCATTCACTTTTCTAACACTGATCCTCCATTCACTTTACTACCAATGATCCCCCATTCACTATCACTGATCCCCAATTTATTTTACTACCACTGATCCCCCATTCACTTTACTGTCACTGATCCTCCATTAACTTTACTACCACTGATCCCCCATTCATTTTACTACCACTGATCCTCCATTAACTTTACTTCCACTGATTCCCCATTCACTTTACTACCACTGATCCCCCATTCACTTTACTAACACTGATCCTGCATTCACTTTACTTCCACTGATCCCCCATTCACTATCTCTGATCCCTCATTCACTTTACTACCACTGATCCCCAATTCACTTAACTACCAATGAACATCCATTATTTTACTACCACTGATCCCCCATTCTCTTTACTACCACTGATCCCTCATTCACTTTACTACCACAGATCCCCCATTTACTTTACAACCACTGATCATCCACTTATTTTACAACCACTGATCATCCATTCACTTTACTACCACTGATCCCCCATTCACGTTACTATCACTGATCCCGCATTCACTTTACTACCACTGATCCCCCATTCACTTTACTACGACTGATCCTCCATTCACGTTACTATCACTGATCATCCATTCACTTTACTACCACTGATCATCCATTCACTTTACTACCACTCATCCCCCATTCACTTTACTACCACTGATCCCCCATTCACTTTACTACCACTGATCCCCCATTCACTTTACTACCAATGAACAGCCATTATTTTACTACCACTCATCCCCCATTCTCTTTACTACTACTTATCCCTCATTCACTTTACTACCACAGATCCCCCATTTACTTTACAACCACTGATCATCCATTTATTTTACAACCACTGATCCTCCATTCACTTTACTACCACTGATCCCCCATTAACTTTACTACCACTGATCCCCCTTTCACTATCACTGATCCTCCATTCACTTTACTGCCACTGATTGTCCATTCACTTTACTACCACTGATACCCCATTCACTTTACTAACACTGATCCCCCATTCACTTTACAATCACTGATCATCCATTCACTTTACTACCACTGATCCTCCATTCACTTTACTACCACTGATCCCACATTCACTTTACTACCACTGAGCCCCCATTCACTTTACTGCCACTGATCCTCCATTCACTTTACTACCACTGATCCCCCATTTATTTTACTACCACTGATCCCCCATTCACTTTACCACCACTGATCCTCCATTCACTTTAATACCGCTGATCCCCCATTCACTATCACTGATCATCCATTAAATTTACTACCACTGATCCCCCATTCACTTTACTACCACTGATCCCCGATTCACTTTACTACCACTGATCCCCCATTCACTTTACTGCCACTGATCCTCCACTAACTTTACCATCACTGATCCTCCATTAAATTTACTACCACTGATCCCCCATTCACTTTACTACCACTGATCCCCCATTCACTATCACTGATCATCCATTCACTTTACCACAACTGATCCACAATTCACTTTATTACCACTGATCCCCCATTCACTATCACCGATCCTCCATTAACTTTACTACCACTGATCCCCCATTCACTATCACTGATCATCCATTAAATTTACTACCACTGATCCCCCATTCACTTTACTACCACTGATCCTCCATTCACTTTACTGCCACTGATCCCCCATTCACGTCACTGCCACTGATCCTCCATTCACTTTACTACAACTGATCACCCATTCACGTTACTGCCACTGATCCCGCATTCACTTTACTACCACTGATCCCGCATTCACTTTACTACCACTGATCGCCCATTCACTTTACTAAAACTGATCCCCCATTCGCTTTACTACCACTGATCCCACATTCACTATCACTGATCATCCATTCACTTTACTACCACTGATCCCCCATTCAATATACTACCACTGATCCCACATTCACTTTACTGCCACTGATCCTCCATGAACTTTACTACCACTGATCCCCCATTCACTTTACTACCACTGATCCTCCATTCACTTTACT
>NC_138291.1:179390000-179417500 GCF_965601325.2 Salmo salar | reverse complement strand
AACAGACGGTTCACTCTGATGGTCACGTTGGTCCCTGACAGCTCTCCTTGGCATGCCCTCTCTGGTCTACCGAATACCGACCTGTCCAAATCTCACCAAGCACCATAGATGATGCCACATTTCAGAAAAACAAAAGAAGTGTGTGTGTGTGTGTGTGTGTGTGTGTGTGTGTGTGTGTGTGTGTAGGGGGGTGGGCAGTAGCTTGTAAACAAAGAGGCTGAGTAAACATAGTTCTGGCTGGTTGAATTGAATTACGGCAAACTGACATTTCACTTTACGTTCAGGAAAAGCTAATAAAACAATTGAACTAGATGCAGCACGGAAAGTTCATAGAGAAGACTATGAACAAAGACAGTCATAGAAGTGGCTGAGCATGTTGAATAAAGGTGATCAAGTGAATGTCAGATCCCAGCCTATCCCAGGGCCTCATCTGTGGTGCTGAACGGCTCTCTCAGTCTATCTGGACCAGAACATTGGATTGTCTCATGTTGGTAACCAAATGTGAACTAAATCAAAGGGCTGTACTACCCTTCATCAAATGCAGGTGTCAGAGAGTGGGGTGGATTCCCTCAGGCACCGTGCAACAGCTTGACAGGCCCAGTGTATCTATCTAGACCCAGTGTATCTATCTAGACCCAGTGTATTTATCTAGACCCAGTGTATTTATCCAGACCCAGTGTATCTATCTAGACCCAGTGTATCTATCTAGACCCAGTGTATTTATCTAGACCCAGTGTATCTATCTAGACCCAGTGTATTTATCTAGACCCAGTGTATTTATCCAGACCCAGTGTATCTATCTAGACCCAGTGTATCTATCTAGACCCAGTGTATTTATCTAGACCCAGTGTATTTATCCAGACCCAGTGTATCTATCTAGACCCAGTGTATCTATCTAGACCCAGTGTATTTATCTAGACCCAGTGTATTTATCTAGACCCAGTGTATTTATCTAGACCCAGTGTATTTATCTAGACCCAGACCCAGTGTATCCATCTAGACCCAGTGTATTTATCCAGACCCAGTGTATCTATCTAGACCCAGTGTATTTATCCAGACCCAGTGTATCTATCTAGACCCAGTGTATTTATCTAGACCCAGACCCAGTGTATCTATCTAGACCCAGTGTATCTATCCAGACCCAGTGCATCTATCTAGACCCAGTGTATCTATCCAGACCCAGTGTATCTATCCAGACCCAGTGTATCTATCCAGACCCAGTGTATCTATCCAGACCCAGTGTATCTATCTAGACCCAGTATATATATTTAGACCCAGTGTATCTATCCAGACCCAGTATATATATTTAGACCCAGTGTATCTATCCAGACCCAGTATATATATCTAGACCCAGTGTATCTATCCAGACCCAGTATATATATCTAGACCCAGTGTATCTATCCAGACCCAGTGTATCTATCCAGACCCAGTGTACCTATCTAGACCCAGACCCAGTGTATCTATCTAGACCCAGTATATATATTTAGACCCAGTGTATCTATCCAGACCCAGTATATACATTTAGACCCAGTGTATCTATCCAGACCCAGTATATATATCTAGACCCAGTGTATCTATCCAGACCCAGTGTATCTATCCAGACCCAGTGTATCTATCTAGACCCAGACCTAGTGTATCTATCCAGACCTAGTGTATCTATCCAGACCCAGTGTATATATCCAGACCCAGTGTATCTATCCAGACCCAGACCCAGTGTATCTATCCAGACCCAGTGTATCTATCTAGACCCAGACCCAGTGTATCTATCTAGACCCAGTGTATCTATCCAGACCCAGTATATATATCTAGACCCAGTGTATCTTTCCAGACCCAGTGTTTTCGTACAGGACCCTCTTGACCCTTAAGAGGAAATTGAGTCAATTTCCTTGATGTAGCTATAGCACAACAACACAACGGCCAACTCACTGAGTCCCAGGGGAAAATGTACCTGGTCTTACTGTGGACAACCCAAGAGGTAGGGAGACATTCGTGTGTTATGTTTTCCTTATTATATTGTGCTCATGTAAGCCCCCCGATTTCCAGAAGAAGAAAAAAGATGTATAATTCATATCAAACAGAAAATACCATCCATTTTAGAAAAGCTAGTTTGAGTCATGGAACAAAAATCCCATGTTTTTTTCCTTTAATATGGTTAACAGACCCTGCTCTTTAGTGCTCTATACATGAAAGACTTCCGGTTGGTTCCATGAGAGAGAAAAACAAAAATAAAAACGGAACCAGATTTAAAAACTAAAACTACTAACATATTTAAAATATATACGAGGAGGAAGTAATGATAAGATGATTAGTAATAATACGTAATAAGACAGAATAAAATATCTGATGTTTGTAGCAATTCTTTTCATAGTCAGTCCAATGATTTCTAATTTTGTAAAGCAGTGAGGGGAGGCATAAGTGAAGTTGGTTACTGTGTTATAATTCATACATTAGTGCCAACTTCAAACCATTTCCTTAACATATGCAAAAAATGTTAATGTCTCTGGCTTCTCTCTGGCAACATGAGGTATTCATCACAGCGTAGTGTTGCAGAGTGGAGCGACATTTCTCTTCTTGTGGCATTTGGTTCTGGAATGCGGAGAGGAAGCAGAGAGAGAGAGAGAGAGAGAGAGAGGGAGAGAGGGAGGGAGAGAGGGAGAGAGCGAGAAAGACAGAGAGAGAGAGAGAGAGAGAGAGAGAGAGTGCAGAGAGAGAGATAGAGGGAGAGAGAGAGAGGGAGAGACGGAGGGAGAGAGAGAGAGAGAGGGAGGGAGAGAGAGAGAGAGAGAGAGAGAGAGAGAGAGAGAGAGCGAGAGGGAGAGAGAGGCAGAGAGAGAGGGAGGGGGGAGAGAGAGAGAGAGAGAGAGAGAGAGAGAGAAAGAGCAGAAAGGTAAACAAATCGGGATCTGCCATTAGATGGGGACAGAAGATAAACAGATGAGAGGACAAGGAGTGAAGGAGGTGACAGGTGTTAGTCAGACGGGTTAGGAGGTTAGTTGGGTCCCCCTTACCTCACCTCTCCTGTGTCTCCTCTCTCCTCTCCTGTGTCTCCTCCCCTCTCTCCTCTCCTCTGTCTCCTCTCTCCTCTCCTCTGTCTCCTCTCCTCTCCTGTGTCTACTCTCTCCTCTCCTCTGTCTCCTCTCTCCTCTCCTCTGTCTCCTCCCTCTCTCCTCTCCTCTGTCTCCTCTCCTCTCTCCTCTCCTCTGTCTCCTCTCTCCTCTCCTCTGTCTCCTCTCTCCTCTCCTCTGTCTCCTCTCTCCTCTCCTCTGTCTCCTCTCCTCTCCTCTGTCTCCTCCCCTCTCTCCTCTCCTCTGTCTCCTCTCCTCTCCTGTGTCTCCTCTCTCCTCTCCTGTGTCTACTCTCTCCTCTCCTCTGTCTCCTCTCCTCTCTCCCTCTCCTCTGTCTACTCTCTCCTCTCCTGTGTCTCCTCTCTCCTCTCCTGTGTCTACTCTCTCCTCTCCTCTGTCTCCTCTCCTCTCTCCTCTCCTCTGTCTCCTCCCTCTCTCCTCTCCTGTGTCTCCTCTCTCCTCTCCTGTGTCTACTCTCTCCTCTCCTCTGTCTCCTCTCTCCTCTCCTCTGTCTCCTCTCTCCTCTCCTCTGTCTCCTCTCCTCTCTCCTCTCCTCTGTCTCCTCTCCTCTCTCCTCTCCTCTGTCTCCTCCCTCTCTCCTCTCCTCTGTCTGTGATTGGGAGTCCCATAGGGCGGTGCACAATTGGCATAGTGTCGGCCGGGGGTAGGCCGTCATTGTAAATAAGACTTTGTTCTTAACTGACTTGCCTTAGTTAAATAAAATTTAAAATATGTGTATAGCAGCACTTCTAGGACCAGAGAGAGAGAGAGATACAATGTTAAGGACACGTGGTTCCAAAGATAATTTCCGTTTGGATTTTGGAAAAACTGTGGCAGTATAGAAGAGTGATAATGACGTGTCAATGTTTCCCAGGCCTGGAAACACACACACACACACACACACACACAAAGACACGCCAGAGAAGCAGCAGAAGGATAAATAATCGCGTCCTAGTCTTCATCCCGGCCAGGGGCGTTGGACCCTCACAGCAGGGCCCATAGGATTTACACTACGGAACTCTCTATTGCTTCCAGCCTTTCTTTATGTGTGTGTGTGTGTGTGTGTGTGTGTGTGTGTGTGTGTGTGTGTGTGTGTGTGTGTGTGTGTGTGTGTGTGTGTGTGTGTGTGTGTGTGTGTGTGTGTGTGTGTGTCACTACGCTCCTCTCTGTGCAGCATCAAAAAGACAGCAGGCACCCCGAGACATTCAATCATGTCCTCCTCCTCCTCTTCCTCACCTCTCCTCCCTCTTTCCCCTGGGTCGTGGCCAAGTATCGCCCTGCTCCCCCAATCACCCTGAAAACACAACTGAACCATTCATCCTCTGTTCTCCTCCACTACTCTCCATACCTCCACTGACAGGCCCATTCTCCTCCACTACTCTCCATACCTCCACTGACAGGCCCATTCTCCTCCACTACTCTCCATATCTCCACTGACAGGCCCATTCTCCTCCACTACTCTCCATACCTCCACTGACAGGCCCATTCTCCTCCACTACTCTCCATACCTCCACTGTCAGGCCCATTCTCCTCCACTACTCTCCATACCTCCACTGACAGGCCCATTCTCCTCCACTACTCTCCATACCTCCACTGACAGGCCCATTCTCCTCCACTACTCTCCATACCTCCACTGACAGGCCCATTCTCCTCCACTACTCTCCATACCTCCACCGACAGGCCCATTCTCCTCTGTTCTCCTCCACTACTCTCCATACCTCCACTGACAGGCCCATTCTCCTCCACTACTCTCCATACCTCCACTGACAGGCCCGTTCTCCTCCACTACTCTCCATACCTCCACTGACAGGCCCATTCTCCTCTGTTCTCCTCCACTACTCTCCATACCTCCACTGACAGGCCCATTCTCCTCCACTACTCTCCATACCTCCACTGACAGGCCCATTCTCCTCTGTTCTCCTCCACTACTCTCCATACCTCCACTGACAGGCCCATTCTCCTCTGTTCTCCTCCACTACTCTCCATACCTCCACTGACAGGCCCATTCTCCTCTGTTCTCCTCCACTACTCTCCATACCTCCACTGACAGGCCCATTCTCCTCTGTTCTCCTCCACTACTCTCCATACCTCCACTGACAGGCCCATTCTCCTCTGTTCTCCTCCACTACTCTCCATACCTCCACTGACAGGCCCATTCTCCTCCACTACTCTCCATACCTCCACTGACAGGCCCATTCTCCTCCACTACTCTCCATACCTCCACTGACAGGCCCATTCTCCTCCACTACTCTCCATACCTCCACTGACAGGCCCGTTCTCCTCCACTACTTTCCATATCTCCACTGACAGGCCCATTCTCCTCCACTACTCTCCATACCTCCACTGACAGGCCCATTCTCCTCCACTACTCTCCATACCTCCACTGACAGGCCCATTCTCCTCTGTTCTCCTCCACTACTCTCCATACCTCCACTGACAGGCCCATTCTCCTCCACTACTCTCCATACCTCCACTGACAGGCCCATTCTCCTCTGTTCTCCTCCACTACTCTCCATACCTCCACTGACAGGCCCATTCTCCTCCACTACTCTCCATACCTCCACTGACAGGCCCATTCTCCTCTGTTCTCCTCCACTACTCTCCATACCTCCACTGACAGGCCCATTCTCCTCCACTACTCTCCATACCTCCACTGACAGGCCTATTCTCCTCTGTTCTCCTCCACTACTCTCCATACCTCCACTGACAGGCCCATTCTCCTCCACTACTCTCCATACCTCCACTGACAGGCCCATTCTCCTCCACTACTCTCCATACCTCCACTGACAGGCCCGTTCTCCTCCACTACTCTCCATACCTCCACTGACAGGCCCATTCTCCTCTGTTCTCCTCCACTACTCTCCATACCTCCACTGACAGGCCCGTTCTCCTCCACTACTCTCCATACCTCCACTGACAGGCCCGTTCTCCTCCACTACTCTCCATACCTCCACTGACAGGCCCATTCTCCTCTGTTCTCCTCCACTACTCTCCATATCTCCACTGACAGGCCCGTTCTCCTCCACTACTCTCCATATCTCCACTGACAGGCCCATTCTCCTCTGTTCTCCTCCACTACTCTCCATACCTCCACTGACAGGCCCATTCTCCTCTGTTCTCCTCCACTACTCTCCATACCTCCACTGACAGGCCCATTCTCCTCCACTACTCTCCATACCTCCACAGACAGGCCCATTCTCCTCTGTTCTCCTCCACTACTCTCCATATCTCCACTGACAGGCCCGTTCTCCTCCACTACTCTCCATATCTCCACTGACAGGCCCATTCTCCTCTGTTCTCCTCCACTACTCTCCATACCTCCACTGACAGGCCCATTCTCCTCTGTTCTCCCCCACTACTCTCCATACCTCCACTGACAGGCCCATTCTCCTCCACTACTCTCCATACCTCCACTGACAGGCCCATTCTCCTCTGTTCTCCCCCACTACTCTCCATACCTCCACTGACAGGCCCATTCTCCTCCACTACTCGCCATACCTCCACTGACAGGCCCATTCTCCTCTGTTCTCCTCCACTACTCTCCATACCTCCACTGACAGGCCCATTCTCCTCTGTTCTCCTCCACTACTCTCCATACCTCCACTGACAGGCCCATTCTCCTCTGTTCTCCTCCACTACTCTCCATATCTCCACTGACAGGCCCATTCTCCTCTGTTCTCCTCCACTACTCTCCATACCTCCACTGACAGGCCCATTCTCCTCTGTTCTCCTCCACTACTCTCCATACCTCCACTGACAGGCCCATTCTCCTCCACTACTCTCCATACCTCCACTGACAGGCCCATTCTCCTCTGTTCTCCTCCACTACTCTCCATACCTCCACTGACAGGCCCATTCTCCTCCACTACTCTCCATACCTCCACTGACAGGCCCATTCTCTTCCACTACTCTCCATACCTCCACTGACAGGCCCATTCTCCTCTGTTCTCCTCCACTACTCTCCATATCTCCACTGACAGGCCCGTTCTCCTCCACTACTCTCCATACCTCCACTGACAGGCCCATTCTCCTCTGTTCTCTTCCACTACTCTCCATATCTCCACTGACAGGCCCGTTCTCCTCCACTACTTTCCATACCTCCACTGACAGGCCCATTCTCCTCCACTACTCTCCATACCTCCACTGACAGGCCCATTCTCCTCCACTACTCTCCATACCTCCACTGACAGGCCCATTCTCCTCTGTTCTCCCCCACTACTCTCCATACCTCCACTGACAGGCCCATTCTCCTCTGTTCTCCTCCACTACTCTCCATACCTCCACTGACAGGCCCATTCTCCTCTGTTCTCTTCCACTACTCTCCATATCTCCACTGACAGGCCCATTCTCCTCCACTACTCTCCATATCTCCACTGACAGGCCCATTCTCCTCTGTTCTCCTACACTACTCTCCATACCTCCACTGACAGGCCCATTCTCCTCCACTACTCTCCATACCTCCACTGACAGGCCCATTCTCCTCTGTTCTCCTCCACTACTTTCCATACCTCCACTGACAGGCCCATTCTCCTCTGTTCTCCTCCACTACTCTCCATACCTCCACTGACAGGCCCATTCTCCTCTGTTCTCCTCCACTACTCTCCATACCTCCACTGACAGGCCCATTCTCCTCTGTTCTCCTCCACTACTCTCCATACCTCCACTGACAGGCCCATTCTCCTCCACTACTCTCCATACCTCCACTGACAGGCCCATTCTCCTCTGTTCTCCTCCACTACTCTCCATACCTCCACTGTCAGGCCCATTCTCCTCCACTACTCTCCATACCTCCACTGACAGGCCCATTCTCCTCCACTACTCTCCATACCTCCACTGACAGGCCCATTCTCCTCCACTACTCTCCATACCTCCACAGTCTTCGACTTGAAAAAAAAGCAATGTTCTTATTTGCCTTGTTGTTGTTGTTGTTGTTGTTGTTGTCGTCGTCCCGCACCCGTCTGCATGTGTGTATTACATGGTTGTTATGGTTAAGTCTAGGAGACCAGCTGGACAAGCAAACCATGCAGTTTACTGCATGTCTGGGAAGCAGGGGAACGGGCTATATACACACACAGTGTTAGGCTCAGGGCTGTCTTCATTGTCTGGATAATGTCATAGCGTGACATATGCTAACAGTGTTAGTGAGACCACAAGAGCGCAGTAAAAAAACGACAGCCTACTATCCCAGAGAACACATAAACCTGCAACGGACGGGGACTTTATCAACAAACACAAACTACCAATTTGTCTTCATAATTAAAATAAAAAAAATTAAAAACATGGATATTGTATAACCCGTATTACCTAAAACCCAAAACACACTAAACATATCGCTCAATGAAACCTATTGAGAGACAGGATATTTTAGCGTTTTCTGTGGTGAGGGCCTAGGTTGAAAAACGTCTGAAACAGAATATTCCCACTTTGTGTTATGCCTCATTCAAATCTTTGAAATTATGATTATGATAATTCCTTAGACTTTAGATTGATCTAAAACAAGTTTATTGAATATCTGTTATGCCGGGGAGTAAATTGGGAAGGAGGGGATTTGGTTCCCAGATTAATTTCTGGCCAAATGTAACAAACCACTAGGAATAGAAAGATACAAATTGATGTAAATCAATGAAATACCAAAATAAAAAATACCAACACAGCATAAAATTGAGACAGAGACGAAGAATGATGGAGAATGAGCTGTAATACCAACACAGGGCTGGAGGGGAGATGTAATACCAACACAGGGCTGGAGGGGAGATGTAATACCAACACAGGGCTGGAGGGGTGATGTAATACCAACACAGGGCTGGAGGGGAGATGTAATACCAACACAGGGCTGGAGGGGAGATGTAATACCAACACAGGGCTGGAGGGGTGATGTAATACCAACACAGGGCTGGAGGGGAGATGTAATACCAACACAGGGCTGGAGGGGTGATGTAATACCAACACAGGGCTGGAGGGGAGATGTAATACCAACACAGGGCTGGAGGGGTGATGTAATACCAACACAGGGCTGGAGGGGAGATGTAATACCAACACAGGGCTGGAGGGGAGATATAATACCAACACAGGGCTAGAGGGGAGATGTAATACCAACACAGGGCTGGAGAATGAGATGTAATACCAACACAGGGCTGGAGGGGAGATGTAATACCAACACAGGGCTGGAGGGGAGATGTAATACCAACACAGGGCTGGAGGGGTGATGTAATACCAACACAGGGCTGGAGGGGAGATGTAATACCAACACAGGGCTGGAGGGGAGATGTAATACCAACACAGGGCTGGAGGGGTGATGTAATACCAACACAGGGCTGGAGGGGAGATGTAATACCAACACAGGGCTGGAGGGGTGATGTAATACCAACACAGGGCTGGAGGGGAGATGTAATACCAACACAGGGCTGGAGGGGTGATGTAATACCAACACAGGGCTGGAGGGGAGATGTAATACCAACACAGGGCTGGAGGGGAGATATAATACCAACACAGGGCTAGAGGGGAGATGTAATACCAACACAGGGCTGGAGAATGAGATGTAATACCAACACAGGGCTGGAGGGGAGATGTAATACCAACACAGGGCTGGAGAATGAGATGTAATACCAACACAGGGCTGGAGAATGAGATGTAATACCAACACAGGGCTGGAGAATGAGATGTAATACCAACACAGGGCTGGAGAATGAGATGTAATACCAACACAGGGCTGGAGAATGAGATGTAATACCAACACAGGGCTGGAGGGGAGATGTAATACCAACACAGGGCTGGAGGGGTGATGTAATACCAACACAGGGCTGGAGAATGAGATGTAATACCAACACAGGGCTGGAGGGGAGATGTAATACCAACACAGGGCTGGAGGGGTGATGTAATACCAACACAGGGCTGGAGAATGAGATGTAACACCAACACAGGGCTGGAGGGGAGATGTAATACCAACACAGGGCTGGAGAATGAGATGTAATACCAACACAGGGCTGGAGGGGAGATGTAATACCAACACAGGGCTGGAGAATGAGCTGTAATACCAACACAGGGCTGGAGGGGAGATGTAATACCAACACAGGGCTGGAGAATGAGCTGTAATACCAACACAGGGCTGCAGGGGGCAGGAGAGCTAACAGAACACTACAGCTTTCCTGTTACCAAGATCAGTATTGTACCTTCTGCTAGACCTGACTCCATTTAATTAACTCTCTCCACTTTAAACAACATCAGATACAGGAACCAACGGGAATAAGAAATCAAAACAGCCCTGATGTGAAAGATTTAGACTGTTGTCTCAACAGCTCGGTAAACCTATCTAACCATCTCTTTCTAATGTGTGATGATATCTGTCTGTAGACCCTCAATACAAAGACACTGTCTAACATGGATTATTGATCAAATATCAATTGATTTATACAACGGAGATCAATTGATTGCCACAAAGGTTAGGAAAATGACCTGTATATTCAAGAATGTTCTAGAATCACAGGTGATTGTGAAAACATTTGTAGCCTTTTTCATTTTTATCAAGGTTCAATTTTTTTGCAGAAATTGTTTAAAAAATATATATATATATATATATATTTCTCAATTACTAATAAAATCCTATGAGTCATTCGGTATAATAGTCCATCGGGTCAACTGCCAAATGTCCGAAATGACAAATGACACTTTCTCCATCTTGTGAAAGAAAGGAAGAAAGAAGCAACGCATTACACCGTGTAAATAACTGATAAAACGTCTACTGTTTCTAAAACACCATTAAGCAAACGTAATAAAGGACAAACAACCATATAGATCCTATTCAATTACTAGAGAGGCTATGCCACCATTCTACAGGGAGGACAAACTGCACCTTGCTAATGTAAACTAGCTTTCCATTGATATCTTACCACATTATTCCAAGGTTTCTCTCTAGTGACAGCGCAATTGTTCTTTAAGTAAATCAACTTCACTAACAAACACAAATTTGGCATATAAAAGAAAGATCCAATCAAGAGTTTTATTTTTTATTTTTTTTATCAGAGTAGGTACCAACTAGGGTCAAGTGAAGATCATTGAGACATAAAATAGTTTTTGGCCACTGATGAAAAAGGTGGATGTTTAAGACATAGGTCATCCCTGTTTATTCATTTTTTGTAATGACGGACACTACAGAAAAGTTGGATAGATTTTAAGAGAAATGAAGAATATGAACAGGTGCATCTGGAGTCAACACTACATCTATGTTACCGTGCTAATGAACAAAGACATGCTCAACAACAATAAAAACACAAACGACATATAGCTTTTGCAGCTTTTATATAACAATAGACCTGAAAAACGTCCTGACAGGAGACCAGGGAAAGCATGTTCAATTCATGTACTATCCATCAGACATTGTGCAGGAAAAAAATGCAAAATGTTTTTGTCTATATGTCTTGAATAAAGAAATATCTGTCTATTTTAATTATACAAATTTACCTATGTAAGAAATAAATGTATTTCTAAAATAACAATAAACAAAATCTTTATAAATTATATATGATAGATATGATAACAATATAAATAAATGTTTATAAATTATACAACAGCTTAGTAGATATGTCAAATTGAGATCCACTGATTGACAATCAAAATAAGTACATTTGTAAAAAATTAAATATAATTTTAACAAAAGGTATGTTACCGGTAGCTTTACGGGGAGAACAGTTTTTTGACTCGGCATTCCTGGCATCTTTCCACCTTGTCCTAAATATGTTTTAGAATTTGTAATGATTTAATATTTAATACGTAAGCTCACTAACAAAGTGGTGCTATTATTGATTGAATACACTTCCCTGTTGAAAATAAATAGTAATTTGATTGTAATATAATTTATCCACACCAGCAAATGTCGCATTACAGCAAAGGTCTTGGTAATCTTTGTTGAACAAAAACGACATGCACCGAAACCCAGCTGTGTCCTTCAGAATAAGTCTAGTGGGGGAATACATTTGTCACCGAAGCAAAAAAAGCATTGCAAAAAATAGATAAAGAAGTTATGTCAGAAAGAAAGACACTAACTGACACAAAACTTACAGTAAAAACTGAGTAGGAGCTTTATGGTAACAGGCCTTGAAAATGCCAAATGCATGAAAACGTCTTTCAGCGAGGCTGTCTTGCTGGCCAAGTCAAGGCATTCTCAGGCCAAAGCCCCCACAACCACAACATTACGTACAGCAACAAAAATATAAACTGTAAAATCTGCTTTCAGTTGGCAACGAGACAGAAAAAAAACCTGTCGTGACTACTCCAACCTGGTGGAAACAAAACAGGCTTCAGATCTCATTCAAAACGGGCTTCTGATCTCAATACATTCAAACGGCCCGAGATTTGTCTTCTCTATTCTACTCTGAACCTGACGAAGAAGTATCCCTTATAACATCACTTGAGGCATAACAAAAGATTAACAACATTGGATTTCGCCAAATGCTTCTTTGGGAAGGATTTGTTTTTTTCATGCTACTTTTCTCCCAGTGAGGGAAACCAAAGACAATACAACACAAACCTAGTGCTGTAGACTCCCACAGAGCTTAGAGACTGTAGCAAAGGCCTTCTTATGACAAGCCATATATTTTAGCATCATTAACTTCTAATTAAGTGGGTATAAGCTTCAAACAATAGCCATCTCAATGTCCATACAATGTCCTCTCCTGAACTTACGGAAATAATAGCAAGCTGTTTCTACAAAATCACAGTTTTTCTAAAGATATATCGGTGGTGTGTATTTCTCTCACAGGAGTATTTTAGTTCAGCGCATGAAACCATGCCGTTAGGAAATCTAATACAATTGATTATATATTTAATGTATATCGCATAATATAGTCTAATGTAATATACAGTGGGGTTTGAAATTATTGACACCCTTGATAATGATGAGCAACAATGATTGTATAAAATAAATAAAATACTGAGCTATATTGTATGCAAAAAACCCCCCCCAAAAAAACCATAATATTTTATACTAATATAATTGCTCAAAGAAAAGTAGAGGTCAAAATTATTCACAAAATACACAAAACAC
Source organism: Salmo salar (assembly GCF_965601325.2). Lineage (NCBI taxonomy): Eukaryota > Metazoa > Chordata > Actinopteri > Salmoniformes > Salmonidae > Salmo > Salmo salar. The sequence goes on along the minus strand of NC_138291.1, from coordinate 179,404,396 downwards.
AAGATTTGTATAAATAAAGTAGTCAAAAGTATAATATTTGGCCCCATATTCCACCGCAATGACTACATCAACCTTGTGACTCTGCAGACTTGTTGGATGCATTCGCTGTTAGTTTTGGTTGTGTTTAAGATATTATTTTGTATCCAATAGAAATTAAGGGTAATTCATGTATTGTGTCAGTTTGGAGTCACTTTTATTGTAAATAAGAACAGAATATGTTTCTAAACACTTTTACATTAATGTGGATGATACCATGGTTACGGATAGTCTTAAATTAATTCTGACCCCTACCTTTCTGAAAATAATAAATGGTTACTTGTTAAATAAAATCTCTTTCTCTGAGCAATTGTATTAGTATAAAATAATATAATTTCCCTTTTTTTTTTTTGCATACAATATTGCTCAGTATTTGAATGATTTATTTTATACAGTTATTATTGCTGATCTTGATCAATGGTGTCAATCATTTCGGACACCACTGTATATTAATACAATTCATTATGATCGTTGTTGATCAGAAAAATAGAGAAAACTCATAGGAATAGAAATGTGTTTGTGTACAATTATTTCAAGCCACAGTTCAACACAGCATTAAAAATAAAATAAAAATATGACTTACTGAGGAAGGCAAACCGGGAGGAACTTTCCGAACTTTCTTTGTCTGAACCTCTGAAAATACACAACAATTAAAAAACAGTTCAGGGTCACATTTTTATTGATAACCTCATAATAGTTTTCTATTGAAAATATCCATTCATATGATCAAGACTAAACAAACTCAATAACTTATCTAACCACTTCACAAAATAATACAGCTTATTGGGCCTGGCTAAATAAAGAAGGAAGCCTTAGCATGACAACATACAATCAAGTAAACTACAAATTTAGAACACTAAATAATTCACTTCATATTGGGGGGGGGGGTAGGACATTTTGTCAGCCGGTAACTGTCAAGCTAAATACCTGCCGGTCTCACGGTAAATTGACCGTTAATTATCATAAACACGTTTAGCATCTCCTGGCTTCCATTGATGCGGACCTTTGAAACATCTACATTTTAATATTTTTTTTTTTAAAGTCTAATAAACCCCATTTAATATAGACTAAACCATCACAATAAATCCATGATTTATTTTAGTCAAGTCTAAAGAAACATTATGATATGAAGAAAATGTAGTCTATTTCAGAAGAACAGAATAGTCATCCTTATGTTAGGCCCTGATGTGGCTATGCCAAATGGCTGTGGGCTACACTAGTTCATTTAACAGACAAGATTTGCTTATAATTCCTGTGGCATCATTTTATATTATTTTATAGTAAGAAGAATACAGTTGAACATTGCTGAATAAAATAGAAAGGATACTTTTCCAGAAACGATTTCCGAGGTAGTGTGCACGTGGTTATTCTTCGTTCAGCGTTTAGCATAGTGATAATTTGCTTAATTTAGAGTTATTTATGCAACTTTAGTTATGATACAAACCTTAGGCTATTTGTTTTGATTTGTAATACATTCTAAGGCTGCATGATGCGACTTAATGATGATTTGAAAAGTCTAATGAGAGGCTTGCACTCTGCTCTGTTTCTTACGCAGGTTGCACACACTTCATCAGTCTCTCATTCACAACTTGACAAGCACTAGACAATATTCTCACCCATTCAACTATTTTCAATTTAAACTGGTCTTTAAAATATAGCCTACTAATATATATGTGTGAAAAAAAACATGTAATCTGTAGCCTGCACTGGAATAGTGAATGCAGGAAGCGGTTGAGTTTTTAATATGCCAGGTAAACTACACCGGTTCTAAAGTGGATTAATGTGCTTAATTGTAAGAGTTGAGACATAAATATATCATTACAAAAGAGCTGTGATCCTCTTTTAAATAGTGGCCAGTCAAAAACGCAATTGCACTTATAAGAACACGTTTCACTAGGGGGTCCTAAGGCCTATAGGCCATGCTTAGAGTTATTTGGCCACTTTAAAGCTCGGACACACCAGTAGGATTGTCAAACGTTTGCCTGCCGACAGTACACCTCTGAACAGAGTGTAGTCAGTCAATCTCTTTTTTTTTGTGTTCACACAGCAAAGACCTTGGAAGACGTCATCTACTCAGCCTTGTTATACTACTCCAAACCAGAAGGTGGCAGTAGCGTTGTTTGGCAATACCTATCTATGCATATTGCTTATGGTCTAGATTCCAAGCTATCTGTGCTAATGTTGCTATTTTGTAGAATTCCCTTGTTGATACTAGCCAGATGGCCACAACTACCAAGCAAGATGATGAAGAAACTATTTAATTCCCTTTCCATAATCCCATACTGCCAGTGCTCAGCCCATTGCCAAAACGTTTAGCTAGCATATTCGCTAGCTAGCACAAAATATCTAGCTAGCTAGCTAAGGACACTGCACTAACATCGGCAGCTAACACAGGCAGCTGTTTAATGGAAACTAGCTAATCCATTGTGATGCCATTATAATGTCAATACTAGCTACAGTGGTTAGCTAGCTTGGAGGAAGTATTCAGTGTTGTGTGCATTGCGTCTGTGCACTCAGCTAGCTACCATCTCATAGCTTACATTGCATATGAAGTGTGACTGGCTCATGCTGATGCATGCGACCCATCAGACTGTTCTCAATTTAATCTTGTCTTTACATTTACTAAATAAAATATGTGTGAAAGTTTTGATTTAGAATGGGCCATTATCATGCACCTGTCGGAAACAGGGGAAAGGGAGAAAAATACTTAATTCATATGCACTTGAATAGCGAATGGAGGACGCTTTTCCCGCGGTTCATTTTCATGCCGCCCAGGTAGGCTACTCCAGTTGTAAAGAGAAGCAATGTGCTTAATATTAAGAAAGCTGAGAAATAAATTGAGATCCTCCTCTTTCTAATAGAGGCCATCACAACTCAATTGCATATTCTATAGTAATGTAGCGCCAACATAGACTTATAGGAACGCTTATTTCATTCCATGCATCAACCAGTTATGAGGAGCTGGTTCTCGCTGCCCAACAGGTGATCCTATTCCAGTCAAACTCTGGATGCCAGAGCTCTCATTAACGCTGTGATTGGATTTTCCATCGCATTTGCATTGATGTCAGAGTGATTAGATGGACAATAGAGCGCTGAGTACCAGGCAGTTAGCGACTGGTCGTTAGCAAGTTTGGTAGGTTACTAATGACCATCAGCAGCATCAGAACAAAGTTTTGGAGAAGCCTAGTTACTGTGACTCAACGGTCACGTGGAATTTCACTGCGGTCATGACTCCTGACTGCCGGTGTGGCGGTAATCCGGTCACCATAACAGTCCTGATTGGGGGCTGACACCTCTTAAAGCTGCCCACTGCAAGGCATGATATTTATCGTCACTATTTATCATTTCCTCTTTCAGGTTTTCCACCCAAACAATGTCACACGGAAGCTTTTGACTTGCCAAGAAGTCTGACTGACTGTGGATATTTAGAAAGGATAATATTCATTAAAAAGCCATGTAGATCGAACACACGCAACTTGTGTGACAGTTCATGATCAATACATTTCTTTATTTTTTTTAAAAACAGCTTTGATATTAAAATAGACTCGGTCCTGATATTATATTTATTATAAAGATAACTATACTTAAGTGTGAAATTGATGTGTAAAAAGTTCTCCTGTACTACATGGATATCATATTATAACCCAACAGGTAGCGTTCTCCTGTGTATAGACTGATGGTGACATGACATCAGGTAGCGATATATACAGGTAGCGTTCTTCTGTGTATAGACTGATGGTGACATGACATATACAGAAGCAAAAGTCTCTTAGGCTGTTCAACGGCCCTCGCGAACGCACGTCCAGTGAGACCACAGCGAGAGAGGTAGGAGGGATGGGGCAGTGGGAGGAAGAAGAAAGGGGAAGAGGAGGAGGTGGAAGAGGAGGAGGAAGAGGAGGAGAAAGAGGAGGAGGTGGAGAGGAGGAGGAAGAGGAGGAGGTGGAAGAGGAGGAGGAAGAGGAGGAGGTGGAAGAGGAGGAGGAAGAGGAGGAGAAAGAGGAGGAGAAAGAGGAGGAGGTGGAAGAGGAGGAGGAAGAGGAGGAGAAAGAGGAGGAGGTGGAAGAGGAGGAGGAAGAGGAGGAGGTGGAAGAGGAGGAGGAAGAGGAGGTGGAAGAGGAGGAGGAAGAGGAGGAGAAAGAGGAGGAGGTGGAAGAGGAGGAGGAAGAAGAGGAAGAGGAAGAGGAGGAAGAAGAGGAGGAGGAGGAAGAGGAGGAGGAAGAGGAGGAGGAAGAAGAGGAGGAGGAAGAGGAGGAGGAAGAAGAGTATGAGGAAGAAGAGGAGGAGGAAGAAGAGGAGGTGGAAGAGGAGAAGGAAGAAGAGGAGGAGGAAGAGGAGGAGGAGAAAGAGGAGGAGGAGAAAGAGGAGGAGGAGAAAGAGGAGGAGGAAGAGGAGGAGGTGGAAGAGGCGGTCGAAGAGGAGGAGGAAGAAGAGGATGAGGAAGAAAAGAGCAGGCGCTGAGAGCCTGGCGGAGTGGTGTGAGGGTTGGGAGCTGAGAGCCTGGCTGAGTGGTGTGAGGGTCGGGAGCTGAGAGCCTGGCTGAGTGGTGTGAGGGTCGGGAGCTGAGAGCCTGGCTGAGTGGTGTGAGGGTCGGGGGCTGAGAGCCTGGCTGAGTGGTGTGAGGGTTGGGAGCTGAGAGCCTGGCTGAGTGGTGTGAGGGTCGGGAGCTGAGAGCCTGGCTGAGTGGTGTGAGGGTCGGGAGCTGAGAGCCTGGCTGAGTGGTGTGAGGGTCGGGGGCTGAGAGCCTGGCTGAGTGGTGTGAGGGTTGGGAGCTGAGAGCCTGGCTGAGTGGTGTGAGGGTCGGGAGCTGAGAGCCTGGCTGAGTGGTGTGAGGGTCGGGAGCTGAGCTCACCCATGTTGTCGCTGTGCAGTGGTCTCCGGCGAGGGTTGTTGTTGTAGTGCTGGTAATACTGGGACCCAGGCTTGGTGGGCGACACAGCCCCAGGGCTGCCCATGCCCATTTCACCTCCCAGGAGACTCGGCTGTAACACACAGGACAGAGAGACGTTAACAGACAGGACAGGACAGAGAGACGTTAACAGACAGGACAGGACAGGACAGGACAGGACAGAGAGACGTTAACAGACAGGACAGGACAGAGAGACGTTAACAGACAGGACAGGACAGGACAACACAGGACAGAGAGACGTTAACAGACAGGACAGGACAGAGAGACGTTAACAGACAGGACAGGACAGGACAGGACAGGACAGGACAGAGAGACGTTAACAGACAGGACAGGACAGAGAGACGTTAACAGACAGGACAGGACAGGACAGGACAGGACAGAGAGACGTTAACAGACAGGACAGGACAGAGAGACGTTAACAGACAGGACAGGACAGGACAGGACAGGACAGAGAGACGTTAACAGACAGGACAGGACAGGGAGACGTTAACAGACAGGACAGGACAGAGAGACGTTAACATACAGTAAACACAGGAACACACCGGTCATTAAGCGTAATGTAACCCTCGCTGTGAACTCCAGTGTGAAGTCAGGTTGAGGTGCATGAAGTGAGCGGCTCAGAAAACTACAATCCTCACACACAGTCATCGACAACAGAACGTAGAGTAACATAAAGTAACATAAAGTAACATTTAGAACAAGTAGCACCTTTGTTTTAAAGAAGCACTTCACTGAAGGATTAACAGTTCAGAGTTAGAACGTTAAAAACATCAACGACAGGTGTTAAAATAATAGGACACTGAAAAATACAAATTATTATTACACAAACTATCCGAAGATAATTGAAATATTCACAAGGTTGTATGGAATCAATAAAATACATTGTCAAGGTTTTAAGTTTCAGCACATGCTGACCTTTACATATGTCTTCAAATCTTGAATCTCAACTCTAATAAACAAAATTAACAAAAAAGTAAATAAAGTTTTCATTTCAATCTACTTATTTAATAACTAACTACACCTGGTATACATTTTTTTTTTTTTTTAAATGACCTTGATAACGAAAGCAAGGTAGTGTCCATATCAGGACGATGTCAACCAGAAAGCCCAGCTCAGAGTCTGATATCGAGTAACTAGCATCAATGAATATAGTCCACTTACCCCAAGAAACCATCATATCTCCTGATTAAACTCTGCTCGACTAACATTGTTCTCCTAATCAAGTTAAATTATTCACCGACAACAAGCGCGTTAATAATTCTTACGAAAGAAACAAGAAAGAAAGAAAGTTGCAGAAGATGGACTAGAGTGTTCCTGCTGGGCGACGATGACAGGAGAGCAGTGTATTCCCCCTCCCCCCCAACTTTTAAGGATATACTTGTTCAAACTTCCCAGCAACTGAACTAATTAGTGTAGTTGATCAAGTAGAGAAAGTGTTTGCCCTAATCTGAATTCCAGTCACTGGGGCTCTCACAACAGAGTTAGACATGCTTCACTAGATCTCAATTCACATGCTAAACAGACTAAATAGGCCAATTACAGGCCTGCTCCTGGGTCCCCGTTAACTCTGTCTACCACCCAAATGGTGCCCTATTCTCTATATAGTGCACTAGGATCCATAAGGCTCTGGTCAAAAGTAGTGCACTATATAAGGAATAGGGTGCCATAGGGCTCTAGTCAAAACTAGTGCACTATATAGGGAATAGGGTGCAATTTGGGAGATACCCTGGGAAAATAAGACGGGGGGCCTTCAGACTGCTAAAACAAAAGGACTCTTGTCTTACATAAAGTAAGTCAACCCCCCTCCACCCACCATCACCCCCACACCATCACTCAACCCCCCTCCACCCCCCCCACCCACCATCACCCCCACACCATCACTCAACCCCCCTCCACCCACCATCACCCCCACACCATCACTCAACCCCCCTCCACCCCCCCCACCCACCATCACCCCCACACCATCACTCAACCCCCCTCCACCCACCATCTTGCATCACCATCACCCCACCACCATCACTCCACCCCCCTCCACCCACCATCACTCCACCCCATCACCCCACCACCATCACCCCACCACCATCACCCCACCACCATCACTCCACCACCATCACTCCACCCCATCACCCCCACCATCACCCCACCACCATCACTCCACCCCCCTCCACCCCCCTCCACCCACCATCTTGCATCACCATCACCCCACCACCATCACTCCACCCCATCACCCCCACCATCACTCCACCACCATCACTCCACCCCATCACTCCACCACCATCACTCCACCCCATCACCCCACCACCATCACTCCACCCCATCACCCCACCACCATCACTCCACCCCATCACCCCACCACCATCACTCCACCCCATCACCCCCACCATCACCCCACCATCAACCCCACCACCATCACCCCCACCATCACCCCCACCATCACCCCACCACCATCACCCCACCACCATCACCCCACCACCATCACTCCACCCCATCACCCCCACCATCAACCCCACACCATCACTCCACCCCATCACCCCCACCATCACCCCACCACCATCACTCCACCCCATCACCCCCACCATCACCCCCACACCATCACTCCACCCCATCACCCCACACCATCACTCCACCACCATCACTCCACCACCATCACCCCACCACCATCACTCCACCACCATCACCCCCACCATCACCCCACCACCATCACCCCACCACCATCACTCCACCACCATCACTCCACCCCATCACCCCCACCATCACTCCACCCCATCACCCCACCATCACCCCACCACCATCACTCCACCCCATCACCCCACCACCATCACTCCACCCCATCACCCCCACCATCACCCCACACCATCACTCCACCCCATCACCCCCACCATCACCCCACACCATCACTCCACCCCATCACCCCCACCATCACTCCACCACCATCACCCCACCACCATCACCCCACCACCATCACTCCACCCCATCACCCCCACCATCAACCCCACACCATCACCCCACCACCATCACCCCACCCCATCACCCCCACCATCACCCCACCACCATCACTCCACCCCATCACCCCACCACCATCACTCCACCCCATCACCCCCACCATCACCCCACCACCATCACCCCACCACCATCACCCCACCCCATCACCCCCACCATCACCCCACCACCATCACTCCACCCCATCACCCCACCACCATCACTCCACCCCATCACCCCCACCATCACCCCACCACCATCACTCCACCATCACCCCCACCATCAACCCCACACCATCACTCCACACCACCACCCCACCCCATCACCCCCACCATCACTCCACCCCATCACCCCACCACCATCACCCCACCACCATCAACCCCACACCATCACTCCACCCCATCACCCCCCACCATCAACCCCACCACCATCACTCCACCCCATCACCCCCACCATCACTCCACCACCATCACTCCACCCTATCACTCCACCACCATCACTCCACCCCATCACCCCACCACCATCACTCCACCCCATCACCCCACCACCATCACTCCACCCCATCACCCCACCACCATCACTCCACCCCATCACCCCCACCATCACCCCACCATCAACCCCACCACCATCACCCCCACCATCACCCCCACCATCACCCCACCACCATCACCCCACCACCATCACCCCACCACCATCACTCCACCCCATCACCACCCCCACCATCAACCCCACACCATCACTCCACCCCATCACCCCCACCATCACCCCACCACCATCACTCCACCCCATCACCCCCACCATCACCCCCACACCATCACTCCACCCCATCACCCCACACCATCACTCCACCACCATCACTCCACCACCATCACCCCACCACCATCACTCCACCACCATCACTCCACCACCATCACCCCACCACCATCACTCCACCACCATCACCCCACACCATCACCCCCACCATCACCCCCACCACCATCACCCCACCATCACTCCACCATCACCCCCACCATCAACCCCACACCATCACTCCACACCATCACTCCACCCCATCACCCCCACCATCACTCCACCCCATCACCCCACCACCATCACCCCACCACCATCAACCCCACACCATCACTCCACCCCATCACCCCCACCATCAACCCCACCACCATCACTCCACCCCATCACCCCCACCATCACCCCACCCCATCACCCCACCACCATCACTCCACCCCATCACCCCCACCATCACCCCACCACCATCACTCCACCCCATCACCCCCACCATCACTCCACCACCATCACTCCACCCCATCACCCCACCACCATCACTCCACCCCATCACCCCCACCATCAACCCCACACCATCACCCCACCACCATCACTCCACCCCCACCATCACCCCACACCATCACTCCACCCCATCACCCCCACCATCACCCCACCACCATCACTCCACCCCATCACCCCCACCATCACCCCACCACCATCACTCCACCCCATCACCCCACACCATCACTCCACCCCATCACCCCACACCATCACTCCACCCCATCACCCCCACCATCACCCCACCACCATCACTCCACCCCATCACACCTTCATTAATCACCCCACCACCATCACTCTCCTCCTCCTCTCCTCCTCCTCCTCCTCCTCTCCTCCTCCTCTCCTCCTCCCCTCCTCCTCTCCTCCTCTCCTCTCCTCCTCCTCCTCTCCTCCTCCTCTCCTCTCCTCTCCTCCTCTCCTCCTCTCCTCTCCTCCTCCTCCTCTCCTCCTCCTCTCCTCTCCTCTCCTCCTCTCCTCCTCCTCCTCTCCTCCTCTCCTCCTCCTCCCCTCCTCTCCTCCTCCTCTCCTCCTCTCCTCCTCTCCTCCTCCTCTCCTCCTCTCCTCCTCCCCTCCTCCTCCTCTCCTCTCCTCCTCTCCTCCCTCCTCCTCTCCTCCTCTCCTCCTCTCCTCCTCTCCTCTCCTCCTCTCCTCCTCTCCTCATCTTGCCCAATTTCAGAGATAACGATCTGTTGTACCCAGCTGGCATCCAGCGCATGATATTAACTAAGATAAATGACAAGCACCTGAACGGAGGAGAGAAGAGAGAGAGAGAAGAGAGAGAGAGAACAGAGAGGAACTCTCCCGTGAAGGATTAAGGCTCCTTGCCTTGGCATTTATAACACAGGTGTAGACATTTATAACACAGGACTATGTTTGCATCCCATTTGGCACCCTATCCCCTATGTAGTGCACTACTTTAGACCAGGGGGCCCTATAAAGGGAATAGGGTGCCATATGAGACTTGAACATGCCTCCTTGAGCACCAAATGACGATTATCAAAAGGAGAGGAGGTCATTGAGAAATTATTTAGAAGAAGAAAACAAATGGCACCAAAGACAGAAAAAAGATATTAAAAATAAAAAGAAAAAAGTATTGAAGCACAAATAAATCACACGGGAGCCTGAAGAAAATAACGCCGCCAAACGGAAAAAAGGGGTAAATAGTTTGAAGTCAAACGCAAATAAACAAAAGGTATTTTTCTCTGATAGCAGTACTATAATCTGGATGGATATGACAACAGTATTACTGGATGACAGACAGGGGACACAAGTGGAGCTCCCCAATGGAGACTAAACCTCACTTTGGCAGTAGAGTAGGAGCATTACCATAGGGCTTTACAGGAGGAGATTTACCATAGGGCTTTACAGGAGGAGGATTACCATAGGGCTTTACAGGAGGATTACCATAGGGCTTTACAAGAGGATCATTACCATAGGGCTTTACAGGAGGAGAATTACCATAGGGCTTTACAGGAGGAGGATTACCATAGGGCTTTACAGGAGGAGGATTACCATAGGGCTTTACAGGAGGAGCATAACCATAGGGCTTTACAGGAGGATTACCATAGGGCTTTACAAGAGGATCATTACCATAGGGCTTTACAGGAGGAGAATTACCATAGGGCTTTACAGGAGGAGGATTACCATAGGGCTTTACAGGAGGAGGATTACCATAGGGCTTTACAGGAGGAGGATTACCATAGGGCTTTACAGGAGGAGGATTACCATAGGGCTTTACAGGAGGAGCATAACCATAGGGCTTTACAGGAGGAGCATAACCATAGGGCTTTACAGGAGGAGAATAAACATAGGGCTTTACAGGAGGAGCATTACCATAGGGCTTTACAGGAGGAGAATTACCATAGGGCTTTACAGGAGGAGGATTACCATAGGGCTTTACAGGATGAGATTTACCATAGGGCTTTACAGGAGGAGCATTACCATAGGGCTTTACAGGAGGATTACCATAGGGCTTTACAGGAGGAGGATTACCATAGGGCTTTACAGGAGGAGAATAAACATAGGGCTTTACAGGAGGAGCATTACCATAGGGCTTTACAGGAGGAGGATTACCATAGGGCTTTACAGGAGGAGCATTACCATAGGGCTTTACAGGAGCATTACCATAGGGCTTTACAAGAGGACTACCATAGGGCTTTACAGGAGGAGGATTACCATAGGGCTTTACAGGAGGAGGATTACCATAGGGCTTTACAGGAGGAGCATTACCATAGGGCTTTACAGGATGAGAATTACCATAGGGCTTTACAGGAGGAGCATAACCATAGGGCTTTACAGGAGGAGCATTACCATAGGGCTTTACAGGAGGAGCATTACCATAGGGCTTTACAGGAGGAGCATAACCATAGGGCTTTACAGGAGGAGCATAACCATAGGGCTTTACAGGAGGAGAATAAACATAGGGCTTTACAGGAGGAGCATTACCATAGGGCTTTACAGGAGGAGCATTACCATAGGGCTTTACAGGAGGAGGATTACCATAGGGCTTTACAGGATGAGATTTACCATAGGGCTTTACAGGAGGAGGATTACCATAGGGCTTTACAGGAGGAGCATTACCATAGGGCTTTACAGGAGGATTACCATAGGGCTTTACAAGAGGAGGATTACCATAGGGCTTTACAAGAGGATTACCATAGGGCTTTACAGGAGGAGCATTACCATAGGGCTTTACAGGAGGAGGATTACCATAGGGCTTTACAGGAGGAGCATTACCATAGGGCTTTACAGGAGCATTACCATAGGGCTTTACAAGAGGACTACCATAGGGCTTTACAGGAGGAGGATTACCATAGGGCTTTACAGGAGGAGGATTACCATAGGGCTTTACAGGAGGAGCATTTCCATAGGGCTTTACAGGATGAGAATTACCATAGGGCTTTACAGGAGGAGCATAACCATAGGGCTTTACAGGAGGAGCATTACCATAGGGCTTTACAGGAGGAGCATAGACATAGGGCTTTACAGGAGGAGCATTACCATAGGGCTTTACACTAGGAGGATTACCATAGGGCTTTACAGGAGGAGCATTACCATAGGGCTTTACACTAGGAGGATTACCATAGGGCTTTACAGGAGGAGCATTACCATAGGGCTTTACAGGAGAAGCATTACCATAGGGCTTTACAGGAGGAGCATTAGGGGTTGTAGTTGTAGTACAGTAGGAGTATCTAGCTGTGTTGTACTAGTTATCTAGTGGTTGTAGTACACAAGGTGGCCCAGAAGAGGAAGATGGACCCTGGAGATGGAACATGACAAGGTGGCCCAGAGGAAGATGAACCCTGGAGATGGAACATGACAAGGTGGCCCAGAGGAAGATGGACCCTGGAGATGGAACATGACAAGGTGGCCCAGAGGAAGATGGACCCTGGAGATGGAACATGACAAGGTGGCCCAGAGGAAGATGGACCCTGGAGATGGAACATGACAAGGTGGCCCAGAGGAAGATGAACCCTGGAGATGGAACATGACAAGGTGGCCCAGAGGAAGATGAACCCTGGAGATGGAACATGACAAGGTGGCCCAGAGGAAGATGGACCCTGGAGATGGAACATGACAAGGTGGCCCAGAGGAAGATGGACCCTGGAGATGGAACATGACAAGGTGGCCCAGAGGAAGATGAACCCTGGAGATGGAACATGACAAGGTGGCCCAGAGGAAGATGGACCCTGGAGATGGAACATGACAAGGTGGCCCAGAAGAGGAAGATGGACCCTGGAGATGGAACATGACAAGGTGGCCCAGAGGAAGATGGACCCTGGAGATGGAACATGACAAGGTGGCCCAGAGGAAGATGGACCCTGGAGATGGAACATGACAAGGTGGCCCAGAGGAAGATGAACCCTGGAGATGGAACATGACAAGGTGGCCCAGAGGAAGATGGACCCTGGAGATGGAACATGACAAGGTGGCCCAGAAGAGGAAGATGGACCCTGGAGATGGAACATGACAAGGTGGCCCAGAGGAAGATGGACCCTGGAGATGGAACCCAGTTTTTCTCAACCCGGAAATTGCCCCATTCTTCCAAGAGCTCACTGAGTTTGAATGAAGACCTGAAGTAAGCACACACACACACACAACACACACACACACACACACACACACACACACACACACACACACACACACACACACACACACACACACACACACACACACACACACACACACACACACACACACACACACACACACACGACACCAGCTTGATGTGTCCGCTGTCTTTTTACCTACAGAGTAACAATGCTCTCTGTCTCTCATTCCATTCTATATTTTTCTATGCTTGTCCAAGGAGTGAGAAGAGGGGGGGGGGGGGGGGAGACCCTGATTATAGATCTACGATTGTACCTGATCCCAATTTAAACTCCTTCTTCTCGTCTCTCTCTCCCCCCGACACACAACAGGCAAACAAATACAGTTGTTTAATTATTGTTGTAATGATGCTCTTATTTGGTTACATATGTGTCAACTGTTATTACATCTATTGTCGATTCTATTGTTCATTTTATTTTATGTTGATACCTCATTTGAATAAATGTAATTTATGTAGAAATGTATTGTTATTCTTCATCTTTTCTTCTTTCATTGTACATTTACAGCATTATCCTGCCACCAGAATTACAGCTTAATACTGTAATGTTGCTTCACAGCATTATCCTGGCACCAGAATTACAGCTTAATACTGTAATGTTGCTTCACAGCATTATCCTGCCACCAGAATTACAGCTTAATACTGTAATGTTGCTTCACAGCATTATCCTGGCACCAGAATTACAGCTTAATACTGTAATATTGCTTCACAGCATTATCCTGCCACCAGAATTACAGCTTAATACGGTAATGTTGCTTCACAGCATTATCCTGCCACCAGAATTACAGCTTAATACTGTAATGTTGCTTCACAGCATTATCCTGGCACCAGAATTACAGCTTAATACTGTAATGTTGCTTCACAGCATTATCCTGGCACCAGAATTACAGCTTAATACTGTAATGTTGCTTCACAGCATTATCCTGGCACCAGAATTACAGCTTAATACGGTAATGTTGCTTCACAGCATTATCCTGGCACCAGAATTACAGCTTAATACTGTAATGTTGCTTCACAGCATTATCCTGGCACCAGAATTACAGCTTA
>NC_138291.1:179365000-179372500 GCF_965601325.2 Salmo salar | reverse complement strand
CCTTACTTAATACAATCCAAATGGTCGTAAAAGTTGTGAAATGTAGAATTGAAAGAAACAGATAGAGAAAGTAATATATTTAGTTTAATTTCAGAAGGCTAACTTGATCTGTCTGTTGTGTGAATATGCCTAGTTCCTGTTTTGATATTTCAAATATACACAGAGGCCAGTTTATTAGGTACACCCCCCCCCTCCCCCTGTTTACCAAAATGGTTCGCTCCTACAGGCAGCGAGTCACATAGCCGTGGCTTGTTGTATAAAGCAGGCAGACAGGAATCAAAACATTCAGTTACTGTTCGAGTGATTGTTAGAATGGGTAAAATGAGTGACCTAAGCGACTTTGAGTGCAGTATGATCGTCAGTGCCAGGCACGCCGGTTCCAGTACCTCCGGGGCTTTTAACACACGACAGTGTCTAGGGTTTACAGAGAATGACGTGACAAACAAAAAAACATCCAGTCAGCAGCAGTCCTGTGGGTGAAAACAGCTCGTTGATGAGAGGTTGAAGGAGAAAGGCAAGAATCGTGCACGCTAACAGGCGGGCCGCGAACAGGCGGGCCGCGAACAGGCGGGCCGCGAACAGGCGGGCCGCGAACAGGCGGGCCGCGAACAGGAGGGCCGCGAACAGGAGGGCCGCGAACAGGCGGGCCGCGAACAGGCGGGCCGCGAACAGGCGGGCCACGAACAGGCGAATAACGGCGCAGTACAACAGTGGTGTGCAGAACGGCATCTCGGAAGGCACAACTAGTCTGTCCTTGCCACAAAAGAGAGGAGAGAGACAGAAAGAGAGGAGAGGGACAGAGAAAGAGGGAAAGAGAGAAAGAGAGGAGAGAGACAGAAAGAGAGAGAGAAAGAGAGGAAAGAGAGAGAAAGAGAGGAAAGAGAGAGAAAGAGAGGAAAGAGAGAAAGAGAGGAGAGTGAGAGAAAGAAAGGAGAGAGAGAGAGAGAAGAGAGAGAGAAAGAGAAAGAAAGGAGAGAGAGAGAGAGAGGAAAGAGAGAGAAAGAGAGGAAAGAGAGAAAGAGAGGAGAGAGACAGGGAAACAGAGAAAGAAAGGAGAGAGAGAGGAGAGTGAGAGAGAGAAAGAGAAAGAAAGGAGAGAGAGAAAGAGAGGAGAGTGAGAGAAAGAAAGGAGAGAGAGAGAGAGAAGAGAGAGAGAAAGAGAAAGAAAGGAGAGAGAGAGAGAGAAAGAGGAGGAGAGACAGAGAGAGAGAGAGAGAGAAAGAAGGAAGTCTTGTCTCAGTGTGAGAACACATCACACTGGACGCAGCCATCGTTGCGCACACACAGAGCATGGCTTCAACCTGAGAGATGTGCTGACTGTAAATGCTGAACTATTAACGGTGTGGAGGGCTGGCATACAGCCTGAATTTACATACCAGGCTGGCATACAGCCTGAATTTACATACCAGGCTGGCATAAAGCCCTTAACATCCTGTACTTTATAGAGGTTATAACCCCCTACAGTAGATAGAGGATATAACCCCTACAGTAGATAGAGGATATAACCCCCTACAGTAGATAGAGGATATAACCCCTACAGTAGATAGAGGATATAACCCCTACAGTAGATAGAGGATATAACCCCCTACAGTAGATAGAGGTAGGTTATAACCCCCTACAGTAGATAGAGGATATAACCCCCTACAGTAGATAGAGGATATAACCCCCTACAGTAGATAGAGGTAGGTTATAACCCCCTACAGTAGATAGAGGATATAACCCCCTACAGTAGATAGAGGATATAACCCCCTACAGTAGATAGAGGATATAACCCCCTACAGTAGATAGAGGATATAACCCCCTACAGTAGATAGAGGATATAACCCCCTACAGTAGATAGAGGTTATAACCCCCTACAGTAGATAGAGGTTATAACCGCCTACAGTAGATAGAGGATATAACCCCCTACAGTAGATAGAGGATATAACCCCCTACAGTAGATAGAGGATATAACCCCTACAGTAGATAGAGGATATAACCCCTACAGTAGATAGAGGATATAACCCCTACAGTAGATAGAGGATATAACCCCTACAGTAGATAGAGGATATAACCCCTACAGTAGATAGAGGATATAACCCCTACAGTAGATAGAGGATATAACCCCTACAGTAGATAGAGGATATAACCCCTACAGTAGATAGAGGATATAACCCCCTACAGTAGATAGAGGATATAACCCCCTACAGTAGATAGAGGATATAACCCCTACAGTAGATAGAGGATATAACCCCCTACAGTAGATAGAGGATATAACCCCTACAGTAGATAGAGGATATAACCCCTACAGTAGATAGAGGATATAACCCCCTACAGTAGATAGAGGATATAACCCCCTACAGTAGATAGAGGATATAAACCCCTACAGTAGATAGAGGATATAACCCCCTACAGTAGATAGAGGATATAACCCCCTACAGTAGATAGAGGATATAACCCCCTACAGTAGATAGAGGATATAACCCCTACAGTAGATAGAGGATATAACCCCCTACAGTAGATAGAGGATATAACCCCCTACAGTAGATAGAGGATATAACCCCTACAGTAGATAGAGGATATAACCCCCTACAGTAGATAGAGGATATAACCCCTACAGTAGATAGAGGATATAACCCCCTACAGTAGATAGAGGATATAACCCCCTACAGTAGATAGAGGATATAACCCCCTACAGTAGATAGAGGTTATAACCCCCTACAGTAGATAGAGGTAGGTTATAACCCCCTACAGTAGATAGAGGATATAACCCCTACAGTAGATAGAGGATATAACCCCCTACAGTAGATAGAGGATATAACCCCCTACAGTAGATAGAGGATATAACCCCTACAGTAGATAGAGGATATAACCCCCTACAGTAGATAGAGGATATAACCCCTACAGTAGATAGAGGATATAACCCCCTACAGTAGATAGAGGATATAACCCCTACAGTAGATAGAGGTTATAACCGCCTACAGTAGATAGAGGATATAACCCCCTACAGTAGATAGAGGATATAACCCCTACAGTAGATAGAGGATATAACCCCCTACAGTAGATAGAGGATATAACCCCCTACAGTAGATAGAGGTAGGTTATAACCCCCTACAGTAGATAGAGGATATAACCCCCTACAGTAGATAGAGGATATAACCCCCTACAGTAGATAGAGGATATAACCCCCTACAGTAGATAGAGGATATAACCCCCTACAGTAGATAGAGGATATAACCCCTACAGTAGATAGAGGATATAACCCCCTACAGTAGATAGAGGATATAACCCCTACAGTAGATAGAGGATATAACCCCTACAGTAGATAGAGGATATAACCCCTACAGTAGATAGAGGATATAACCCCCTACAGTAGATAGAGGATATAACCCCCTACAGTAGATAGAGGATATAACCCCCTACAGTAGATAGAGGATATAACCCCCTACAGTAGATAGAGGTTATAACCCCCTACAGTAGATAGAGGTTATAAACCCCTACAGTAGCAGTCAAAGTGTTAAGGAGCTTCAGACATTTGATGGTCAGAGACATGGGTGGTTTTCAATGACTTTACAGACACAGGGCTAAAAACAGATCTGTCTCAGCCTTAGAGAGGAAACACTAACTCTTGTGACGTAAGAGGCTTTTAAAACCTCTATATATAAACCTCTATAACACTATGAACGCAAAACCCATGCAACTGGCACACTTGGCATGTAGGGTCTACGTCAAACACACCGTACACACGCAGAGAATGTACGCACGCACACACTGTCATACGTCAGGCTGAGAGCTGGTGACAGACAGAGTCCAGTATGTGGAGCGCATATGGCAAGGCAATCTAGTAGTGTGTGTGTGTGTGTGAGAGAGAGAGAGAGAGAGAGAGTGTGTGAGTGTGTGAGTGTGTGAGAGAGAGTGAGTGTGTGTGAGAGAGTGAGAGAGAGAGAGAGAGAGAGAGAGAGAGAGAGAGAGAGAGAGAGAGAGAGAGAGAGAGAGAGAGAGAGAGAGAGAGAGAGAGAGAGAGAGAGAGAGAGAGAGAGAGAGAGAGAGAGAGAGAGAGAGAGAGAGAGAGAGAGAGAGAGAGAAGAGAGAGAGAGAGAGAGAGAGAGAGAGAGAGAGAGAGAGAGAGAGAGAGAGAGAGAGAGAGAGAGAGAGAGAGTGTTTTTGTGTGTGTGTGTGAGATGAAGGACAGGGGCATAGAGGGGAAGGGAAGGCCAAGTTCTGTCCCCATGCCAACAACGACAGAAAGAGGAAGGTACCCACAGGCATGTATCCCTAAGCAGAGGCCCTGCAGGGTTCCACCAGGCCGTGGGACCCCACGCCCTAAGAGCAGGTCCAGAATCCCAGGTGAAATATCTTAGGATTTACATCTTAAAAAGCTGTGTTTACTCTCTCTGAGCAGCTGCAGGGTATCTAAAAAATGCTCAAATTAACGTCAATACTTAACCACCAAATAATACCTAAATTCTTCATACATATCCCAAAATATAGTGTGGTGTTTTTTTTTTGCCAATAACAGCGCAGTGTGCTATTTGCAGTAATGAATATATTTAATTTACCTGATGACACCCGTGTAAGTTGGAGTCTCTTCCATAGGAGTAGGATCCTCTCTCCGTTTTACCTGAGGGAAGAGACGAGAGAAATGTTTTTCCTAAAAAAAAAACCTTTGAAATCCAACATATCTTACACAAACCTAAAAGATAAACGACTTTGCATTTAGACTAATTGTGCTATGAATCTCTAGCTTTAATTTCCTACCGCGTTGTATATGATCAAACAGACATCTGTTATGCTGTAGATTCACACAGACACACAGGCAGCATTAAGATCTGGGTTCTGTATCACTGTCTCTTTTATAAAACGGGTTACATCTTAAGACCTTTTGTGCAAACTGTATATGTTTCCAAGATGCATGACAACCGTAGCGGCGGGAAAAAACAGACACGTCTGGAACAAAGAGCCTAAATGAACTAAAGGTTAACAACAGACACATCTGGAACAAAGAGCCTATATGAACTAAAGGTATGTAAAGGTTAACAACAGACACATCTGGAACAAAGAGCCTATATGAACTAAAGGTTAACAACAGACACGTCCTGAACAAAGAGCCTATATGAACTAAAGGTTAACAACAGACACGTCCTGAACAAAGAGCCTATATGAACTAAAGGTTAACAACAGACACGTCCTGAACAAAGAGCCTATATGAACTAAAGGTTAACAACAGACACGTCCTGAACAAAGAGCCTATATGAACTAAAGGTTAACAACAGACACGTCTGGAACAAAGAGCCTATATGAACTAAAGGTTAACAACAGACACATCTGGAACAAAGAGCCTAAATGAACTAAAGGTTAACAGACACATCTGGAACAAAGAGCCTATATGAACTAAAGGTTAACAACAGACACATCTGGAACAAAGAGCCTAAATGAACTAAAGGTTAACAACAGACACGTCCTGAACAAAGAGCCTATATGAACTAAAGGTTAACAACAGACACATCTGGAACAAAGAGCCTAAATGAACTAAAGGTTAACAACAGACACGTCTGGAACAAAGAGCCTATATGAACTAAAGGTTAACAACAGACACGTCCTGAACAAAGAGCCTATATGAACTAAAGGTATGTAAAGGTTAACAACAGACACATCTGGAACAAAGAGCCTATATGAACTAAAGGTTAACAACAGACACGTCTGGAACAAAGAGCCTATATGAACTAAAGGTTAACAACAGACACGTCTGGAACAAAGAGCCTATATGAACTAAAGGTTAACAACAGACACGTCCTGAACAAAGAGCCTATATGAACTAAAGGTTAACAACAGACACGTCCTGAACAAAGAGCCTATATGAACTAAAGGTATGTAAAGGTTAACAACAGACACATCTGGAACAAAGAGCCTATATGAATTAAAGGTTAACAACAGACACGTCCTGAACAAAGAGCCTATATGAACTAAGGGTATGTAAAGGTTAACAACAGACACATCTGGAACAAAGAGCCTATATGAACTAAAGGTTAACAACAGACACGTCTGGAACAAAGAGCCTATATGAACTAAAGGTATGTAAAGGTTAACAACAGACACGTCCTGAACAAAGAGCCTATATGAACTAAAGGTATGTAAAGGTTAACAACAGGACAAGATTAAAGACTAGAGAATATTGGAACCCCAGAAGAAAATCTTGATTTGATTTGTTAACTTCATTTTTTCGCTTAACAGTCTCACAAGACTAAAGAGTACTGTACACAACGGTATGTGATGTCCATGGACAGCTTAAGATAGCCTGGTTAAAGCACTGTGAGCACAGCTTCCTTACCTGGTTGAACAAGACTGGTTTAGGAGGTAAATCGAATGGAAAACCAAGCAGCCGTACAACATAAGACTATAGTGAAATAATCTGGTTTGATCTGGACTAAGAGGAGTGACACACAAAGCTCCTCAATACGGTTGGGTGGTATGCAGATGTTCATACCGTCATACCGTTTCTGTACCATACCGGGGTATACGGTATTACCGAATGTGCACAGAAGGGGGCGCTATTTAATTTTTTTATTTTCATATATTATTATTTTATTTTATTTTAATTGACAAAGAAAACTATTTAGGTAACAGGGATCTTGATCCAAGAGGGGATGGAATGTCTGCTGTAACCAAGAAGTTTGATCTTCACAACCAAATGCATAGCTGGAGCTCTGAGGTGGAGCTCTGAGCTGGAGCTCTGAGCTGGAGCTCTGAGCTGGAGCTCTGAGGTGGAGCTCTGAGGTGGAGCTCTGAGCTGGAGCTCTGAGCTGGAGCTCTGAGCTGGAGCTCTGAGCTGGGGCCCTGAGCTGGGGCCCTGAGCTGGATATAATTTATTTGACACATCTAAGATTTTCTTAGAGTTACAGAGCCTTCAGAAAGTATTCACACACCTTGACCTTTTCCAAATGTTGTTGTGTTACAGCCTGAATTTAAAATGGATTCAACTGAGATTTTGTGACGCTGATATATATACACACACAATACCCCATAATGTCAAAGTGGAATTTTGTTCGTAACAACATTTTACAAATGTATAAAAAATGAAAAGTATTCAACCACTTTGTTATGACAAGCCTAAAGAAGTTCAGCAGTAAAAATGTGCTTAACATTTCACATAATAAGTTGGACTCGCGTTGTGTGGAATAATAGTGTTGAACATGATTTTTGAATGACTACCACATCTCTGTATCCCCACACATACAATTATCTGTAAGGTCCCTCAGTCAAGCAGTGAATTTCAAACACAGATTCAACCACAAAGACCAGGGAGGTTTTCCAATGCCTCGTAAAGAAGGGCACCTATTGGTAGATGGGTTTAAAAAAAAAAGCAGACATTGAATATCCCTTTGAGCATGGTGATGTTATTAATAACACTTTGGATAGTGTATCAATACACCCAGTCACTACAAAGATACAGGCGTCATTCCTAACCTCAGTTGCCGGAGCGGAAGGAAACCCCTCGGGGATTTCACCATGAGGCCAATGGTG
>NC_138291.1:179307500-179360000 GCF_965601325.2 Salmo salar | reverse complement strand
GTATATCACAGGCATGACAAAACATGTATTTTTACTGCTCAAATTATGTTGGTAACCAAGGGCTAAGGGCTGTGTCCAGGGCTAAGGGCTGTGTCCAGGCACTCCGCGTTGTGTCGTGCGTAAGAACAGCCCTTAGCCGTGGTATATTGGCCATATACCACACCCCCTCGTGCCTCATTGCTTAAAAATGTACGACTCTGACAACACATTGTGATGGTACATTTATTAACCTATATATAACATTAGACTCTGTAACAGAGCTATACGGACATTCATCTGTCTCATCAGAATACTGAATACTAGAGTCTGATAGTGACGTTCCATATGGATCCCTTTAGTGCACTACTTTTGACCTTTAGTGCACTACTTTTGACCTGGCCTCATAAGTCTCTGGTCAAAAGTAGCACACTATTGTCACAATGGGTGGCTTGAGGAAGAAGGAGAGGTGGAGTCAGGCGCAAGAGACAGATGATTCCGGGAATAAACTTTTAATAAATACTCGCACGGAAAAAAATCACAAGAACGGAGTGCAGGGTGTGCAAAATAAAAGGCACTACCCTCAACGAAAGAAACCCAGGGACGCAGCCCAAATATAATTCCTCGTAACCCCCAAGAAGGAAAAAAAAACACAAACCCTCATCAGCAACATGAACCCTGACAACAAACAATCCCGCACAACCCACAAACCTAACTAGCTAGCCTAAATACCCCTCCCCACTAACAACTAATACAAAACAGGTGGGTAACTAACCTAGGCCTAACTAACAGAACGTGAAACATAGATCAGTGGCAGCTAGTAGGCCGGCGACGACGACCGCCCAGCGCCGCCCGGGCGAGGAGGGGCGCCACCTTCCGTAGGTGTGGTGACAACTATATAGGGAATATGGAGCCATTTGGGGACGCGGGTATAGAGATGTTCCATTTGTTATGTTAGTCCTTCTGGAGGCGTGAACAATTTATTGTACCGACGACAGACAACCTCTTATTAAATGGTTGAGTCATATTTAATAGTTATGGTTGTGTCCAAGATTTGACAAGATAATAAAGTCAGGACCTAAACGATGGGGTTAGGAGTTAGGGGTTAGGGATTAGTGGTTAGGAGTTAGGAGTTAGGGATTAGTGGTTAGAAGTTAGGGGTTAGGGTTAGGGGTTAGGAGTTAGGGGTTAAGGTTAGGGGTTAGGGATTAGGGGTTAGGAGTTAGGGGTTAAGGTTAGTGGTTAGGGGTTAGGGATTAGGGGTTAGGGTTAGGAGTTAGGGGTTAAGGTTAGGGGTTAGGAGTTAGGGGTTAAGGTTAGGGGTTAGGGATTAGGGGTTAGGTTAGGGGTTAGGAGTTAGGGGTTAGGAGTTAGGGTTTAGGGTTAGGGGTTATGGGTTAGGGTTAAGGTTAGGGGTTAGGGATTAAGGTTAAGGTTAGGGGTTAGGGATTAGGGGTTAGGTTAGGGGTTAGGAGTTAGGGTTTAGGGTTAGGGGTTAGGGTTAAGGTTAGGGGTTAGGAGTTAGGGTTTAGGGTTAGGGGTTAGGGGTTAGGGTTAAGGTTAGGGGTTAGGGATTAGGGATTAGGGGTTAGGTTAGGGGTTAGGGATTAGGGGTTAGGGGTTAGGGGTTAGGGATTAGGGTTAAGGTTAGGGGTTAGGGATTAGGAGTTAGGAGTTAGGGGTTAGGGGTTAGGGGTTAGGGTTAAGGTTAGGGTTTAGGGTTAGGGGTTAGGGGTTAGGGTTAAGGTTAGGGGTTAGGGGTTAGGGATTAGGGGTTAGGGATTAGGGTTAAGGTTAGGGGTTAGGGATTAGGGGTTAAGGTTAGGGGTTAGGGATTAGGGTTAAGGTTAGGGGTTAGGGATTAGGGTTAAGGTTAGGGGTTAGGGTTAAGGTTAGGGGTTAGGGTTAAGGTTAAGGTTAGGGGTTAGGGGTTAAGGTTAGGGGTTAGGGATTAGGGATTAGGGGTTAGGGATTAGGGGTTAGGGATTAGGGGTTAGGGGTTAGGGATTAGGGGTTAGGGTTAAGGTTAGGGGTTAGGGATTAGGGGTTAGGGTTAAGGTTAGGGGTTAGGGATTAGGGGTTAGGGTTAGGGGTTAGGGGTTAGGAGTTAGGGGTTAGGGGTTAGGGTTAAGGTTAGGGATTAGGGTTAAGGTTAGGGGTTAGGGATTAGGGTTAGGGGTTAGGGATTAGGGGTTAGGGTTAAGGTTAGGGGTTAGGGATTAGGGTTAAGGTTAGGGGTTAGGGATTAGGGTTAAGGTTAGGGGTTAGGGTTAAGGTTAGGGGTTAGGGATTAGGGGTTAGGGTTAAGGTTAGGGATTAGGGGTTAGGGGTTAGGGATTAGG
This sequence comes from Salmo salar, assembly GCF_965601325.2. Classification (NCBI taxonomy): domain Eukaryota; kingdom Metazoa; phylum Chordata; class Actinopteri; order Salmoniformes; family Salmonidae; genus Salmo; species Salmo salar. The sequence continues at coordinate 179,357,682 of NC_138291.1, read as the reverse complement.
GGTTAGGGATTAGGGGTTAGGGTTAAGGTTAGGGATTAGGGGTTAGGGTTAAGGTTAGGGATTAGGGATTAGGAATTAGGGGTTAGGGGTTAGGGTTAAGGTTAGGGGTTAAGGATTAGGGGTTAGGGGTTAGGGTTAAGGTTAGGGATTAGGGGTTAGGGGTTAGGATTAGGGGTTAGGGATTAGGGGTTAGGGTTAAGGTTAGGGGTTAGGGGTTAGGGGTTAGGGATTAGGGGTTAGGTTAGGGGTTAGGGGTTAGGGATTAGGGTTAAGGTTAGGGATTAGGGGTTAGGGGTTAGGGGTTAGGGATTAGGGGTTAGGGATTAGGGGTTAGGGGTTAGGGGTTAGGGATTAGGGATTAGGGGTTAGGGGTTAGGGGTTAGGGGTTAGGGATTAGGGATTAGGGATTAGGGGTTAGTGGTTAGGGATTGGGGTTAGGGATTAGGGGTTAGGGGTTAGGGGTTAGGGATTAGGGATTAGGGGTTAGGGGTTAGGGATTAGGGATTAGGGATTAGGGGTTAGGGATTAGGGGTTAGGGGTTAGGGATTAGGGATTAGGGATTAGGGGTTAGGGATTAGGGATTAGGGATTAGGGGTTAGGGATTAGGGGTTAGGGATTAGGGATTAGGGATTAGGGATTAGGGGTTAGGGATTAGGGATTAGGGGTTAGGTTACTGCAAGTACAAAACAACTTTCTCATGGTTTTTCTTTTTCTGTTTGTCTTCTTTTTTCCCTTTCTTTATAGTTTTCTATTTCTTTACAACTGAGCAACAATTATATCAATATTTTTTTTTAAACCTAAACTCATGATCTAGCTGAAAATCCTAATTATCCTGTTCTGTTTTAACAAACTTCCAGAAATAATTGTCAGTGTAGAATTGATTATTTTTGGCAAAACAATATTTTTTTTTCATCTAAGAAACACTTTGGATGTGAAAAGGAAATGTACACAACACATTAATGTAATCATTAATATGAGTACACACATTTGAATCTGTAATACAAAAGCATAATGCCCTGTTCAGGCTGTTTCAATAAATAGACTATACAGATCTCACAGCTCAAATGACTCCATTCTCAACTAGTACCCCGTCCTTCACACTGATAGTCATCTATCGTCAATACTCAGCTAAACACAACACGCACGCCGTGAGTAAATATTCCTCAGTGAGAGTGGAAAGGTTTTCTCTCTCTCTCTCTGCCTCTATATACGGTAAGCTGTGCCAAGACGTCGCCGTCAGATGTGGCAGAGCTAACACTTGCCAGTCTGCCGGTCCAGGGGCACAGGCACAGTACTGTAGATTGTACCCCCCAGAGACAGGCCCTGATGCTGCTGCAACGGCCTTTAGGGCCAGACTATACCCCTGGGGTAGAACGGAGAGGGACAGACTACACCCCTGGGGTAGAACGGAGAGGGCCAGACTATACCCCTGGGGTAGAACGGAGAGGGACAGACTGCACCCCTGGGGTAGAACGGAGAGGGCCAGACTATACCCCTGGGGTAGAACGGAGAGGGACAGACTACACCCCTGGGGTAGAACGGAGAGGGCCAGACTACACCCCTGGGGTAGAACGGAGAGGGCCAGACTATACCCCTGGGGTAGAACGGAGAGGGCCAGACTATAACCCTGGGGTAGAACGGAGAGGGCCAGACTACACCCCTGGGGTAGAACGGAGAGGGCCAGACTATACCCCTGGGGTAGAACGGAGAGGGCCAGACTATACCCCTGGGGTAGAACGGAGAGGGCCAGACTACACCCCTGGGGTAGAACGGAGAGGGCCAGACTATACCCCTGGGGTAGAACGGAGAGGGCCAGACTATACCCCTGGGGTAGAACGGAGAGGGCCAGACTACACCCCTGGGGTAGAACGGAGAGGGCCAGACTATACCCCTGGGGTAGAACGGAGAGGGCCAGACTACACCCCTGGGGTAGAACGGAGAGGGACAGACTGCACCCCTGGGGTAGAACGGAGAGGGACAGACTGCACCCCTGGGGCAGAACGGAGAGGGCCAGACTACACCCCTGGGGTAGAACGGAGAGGGCCAGACTACACCCCTGGGGTAGAACGGAGAGGGCCAGACTCTACCCCTGGGGTAGAACGGAGAGGGCCAGACTATACCCCTGGGGTAGAACGGAGAGGGCCAGACTATACCCCTGGGGTAGAACGGAGAGGGCCAGACTACACCCCTGGGGTAGAACGGAGAGGGCCAGACTATACCCCTGGGGTAGAACGGAGAGGGCCAGACTATACCCCTGGGGTAGAACGGAGAGGGCCAGACTACACCCCTGGGGTAGAACGGAGAGGGCCAGACTATACCCCTGGGGTAGAACGGAGAGGGCCAGACTACACCCCTGGGGTAGAACGGAGAGGGACAGACTGCACCCCTGGGGTAGAACGGAGAGGGACAGACTGCACCCCTGGGGCAGAACGGAGAGGGCCAGACTACACCCCTGGGGTAGAACGGAGAGGGCCAGACTACACCCCTGGGGTAGAACGGAGAGGGCCAGACTCTACCCCTGGGGTAGAACGGAGAGGGCCAGACTATACCCCTGGGGTAGAACGGAGAGGGCCAGACTACACCCCTGGGGTAGAACGGAGAGGGCCAGACTACACCCCTGGGGTAGAAAGGAGAGGGCCAGACTATACCCCTGGGGTAGAACGGAGAGGGCCAGACTATACCCCTGGGGTAGAACGGAGAGGGCCAGACTATACCCCTGGGGTAGAACGGAGAGGGCCAGACTATACCCCTGGGGTAGAACGGAGAGGGCCAGACTACACCCCTGGGGTAGAACGGAGAGGGCCAGACTACACCCCTGGGGTAGAACGGAGAGGGCCAGACTACACCCCTGGGGTAGAACGGAGAGGGCCAGACTATACCCCTGGGGTAGAACGGAGAGGGCCAGACTATACCCCTGGGGTAGAACGGAGAGGGCCAGACTATACCCCTGGGGTAGAACGGAGAGGGCCAGACTACACCCCTGGGGTAGAACGGAGAGGGCCAGACTACACCCCTGGGGTAGAACGGAGAGGGCCAGACTACACCCCTGGGGTAGAACGGAGAGGGCCAGACTATACCCCTGGGGTAGAACGGAGAGGGCCAGACTATAGCCCTGGGGTAGAACGGAGAGGGCCAGACTATACCCCTGGGGTAGAACGGAGAGGGACAGACTATACCCCTGGGTTTGTTTAGGGTAATGTCTGTTTACTATATACTAGAAGGATAATGTCTGTTTACTATATACTAGAAGGATAATGCCTGTTTACTATATACTAGAAGGATAATGTTTTAAACACACAATATCTCTATTACCAACTACTACAATGTTCATTTCAAGCAAACAGCGCTGCCCAGCTGTCTAAGATCATACCCTTGAGCCATCCTATAACGAACAATCATACCTCCTGTAAGGGCAGTTTCTTCCCAATATTAATGTTAATGTTTTTTTATTTTATTTATGTCCTCCGACAAGTCTTTCTATTAACCCCTGTACTTTACAAGGACTTCCCTGCTTTTGAATAATCCCGTTAGCTATTTGATTCTGCTTGTCTCCGTCTCTGGCCCTGGGTCTGAAGGGGGATTGTGTCCCTCTCTCTGTTTCCTTGGTGCCTTGGGTTGAACTGGGAATCCGCTGTTGCCTTTGAGTCAGACTGAAAATCTGTTCTTCCCTGGGTTAAGACTTGGAATCCAGCTCCACGGCCAAGATCCTCTATATTCTCCATAGTGAGGCCCTCAAAGCCACCGACTTGTCACACTAGCCCCTGGAAAATCATCTTTTACATAAGAAGATGAGGGAAGACTGCACGGAAACGGTAAAATGACAATGTTCATCGCCTCGGGACAAGTGAGGATTTGTGGAAGAAAACACAATGAAACTAGACTACTATTTGTCTGCTGTACATTGAGTTAGGTGGACAGGTTTAGCTTATTTTGTAAATTGTTCAATAAAACCTAAATTTAAGCATGAATAAAAACTGGTGACGTAATGAAACATTTAGCAATACATTTTTTAACTAAACTGTGGAATTTCAGACGCTACATTTGCCTTTCATGAACTCACACAGATTTTTCCCTTACTCGCTCAGGCTTTGCTGATAGCTACTTTTTCAGATGAAAAATTCACTTACTTATGACTGTCATGTGTATCTTAAGATGAATGCACTGAATGTAAGTTGCTCTGGATGACAGCCTGCTAAATGACTCAAAATGTAAAATGTAAATTTGAGGACACTGTTTACTTACTTTGAAAGGGGGTTGGGCATTATATGTTACTATAAAACTTCGGCCATCTTTTGTGAAAATAATTTAAATACTTTCCCTAAAGTGGTCGTTACTTGTACATAAAGACCATTAAAAAATATATTTAAAAAAAAATCCCCACATGTTCTTAGTTATTTCATATAAACTGTAAAGACACGGTTACAAGGAAAATTCAAAAGGAGGATTAAAAAAAATATATAAACTACAAGCCTGTAAATAAAGTTGTTGAAAAATATATAAGCAAAGGGCAGACGTGGGTGGAAGTCGCAGGCATCTGAAGTGCTAATTAAAACAACAACGATTCCACTCGGGAAGGTTTGAAAGGTTTTCATATCAGAACACAACTGAGCCTGGGCAAAGCAGAGCAGAGACAGGAGATTTAAACAGGTTTGACAACGACGTAGGATCCAGGGGCTTTAAAAGCACGATACGGGTGCTATGGATGATGGTTAATCTTCCTATTTGATATAACGCATGTGAAGGCTTGTCCTGACTTTGAACTACTATATAGAATTAATCTCATATTCATTCCAATTTAAGTGGAATACATTTTTTTTTTTGTCTTTTTTTTTGTGTGTGTCAATTATTGAGGAAGCTAAAACCGACGACTATAAGTGAAATATATGAAGAGAAAAGCGGTTGAAATAACGGCCAAAATAAATTGAGAATCTCCTATATAAATACAGGAGTGGACTTGGCATGAAGACTGAGAAACAAAAAGAAAATACTTGTATTGGTCAACGTTAGTTGCAAAGAGGTTGGAGCTTAGAACTGTTTTTCCCTTGCCAAGTTTCGATCTAAAGAAACCTCACACAGGCCGACCTTGACAACAACAAAAAACGCTGTCCTCTTGCCGTGATTCAACGATCTACCAAACGCCTTCTACAATCTAAACGATACCTGCATGTTTGTATTGATATTCAGTTGGACTTTCTTTTCTCACTTTCTTCTGTTTTTGACTTGTCACAGCCTTAACGGAAACGGGGTAACCCGTTATCATTGACTATTGTTGAGGCAGAAGACAAGACTACAAAGTTCCAATTTCTTATACAGACATTGGGAGGCAAAATATAGAAGGTTTCTCTGAAAAAAAGGGAATATTTAGATGCTATATTTCTTGGCATACTTTGGTGATATATACAAACACGTGACTAAAAGTCCTGTACGTATGTCATGTCTGCAGACAAGGAGGGGTGAGAAGAAGGGATGAGATGGAGGAAGGGAAGGAGGGGTGAGATAGAGGGAGAAATGGAGGGGTGAGATAGAGGAATGAGATAGAGGGGTATGATAGAGGGAGGGAAGGAGGGGTGAAATGTAGAGGTGAGGAGGGAGGGAAGGAGGGGTGAGATGGAAGGGTGACAAGGAGGGAGGGAAGGAGGGGTGACAAGGAGGGGTGACAAGGAGGGGTGAGATGGAGGGGTGAGAAGGAGGGGTGAGAAGGAGGGAGGGAGGGAAGGAGGGGTGAGAAGGAGGGCGGAAAGGAGGTGTGAGATGGAGGTAGGGAAGGAGGGGTGAGAAGGAGGGGGGAAGAAGGGGTGAGATAGAGGGAGGGAAGGAGGGGTGAGATGGAGAGAGGGAAGGAGGGGTGAGATGGAGGGGTGAGAAGGAGGTTTGAGATAGAGGAATGGAAGGAGGGGTGAGATGGAGGGGTGAGAACGAGGGAGGGAAGGAGGGATGAGATGAAGCGGTAAGATAGAGGGAGGGACGGAAGGGTGAGATAGAGGGGTGAGATAGAGGGGTGAGAACGAGGGAGGGAAGGAGGGATGAGATGAAGCGGTGAGATAGAGGGAGGGACGGAAGGGTGAGACAGAGGGGTGAGATAGAGGGGTGAGACGATGTGAAGGGTTAAACCATCTATTGCTGTTTCATGTGGGGGAGGACGGTGAGACGGTGTGAAGGGTTAAACCATCCTGTTTCATGTGGGGGAGGACAGTGAGACGATGTGAAGGGTTAAACCATCCTGTTTCATGTGGGGGAGGACGGTGGGACGGTGTGAAGGGTTAAACCATCCTGTTTCATGTGGGGGAGGACGGTGGGACGGTGTGAAGGGTTAAACCATCCTGTTTCATGTGGGGGAGGACGGTGGGACGGTGTGAAGGGTTAAACCATCCTGTTTCATGTGGGGGAGGACGGTGGGACGGTGTGAAGGGTTAAACCATCCTGTTTCATGTGGGGGAGGACGGTGGGACGGTGTGAAGGGTTAAACCATCCTGTTTCATGTGGGGGAGGACGGTGGGACGGTGTGAAGGGTTAAACCATCCTGTTTCATGTGGGGGAGGACGGTGTGAAGGGTTAAACCATCCTGTTTCATGTGGGGGAGGACGGTGGGACGGTGTGAAGGGTTAAACCATCCTGTTTCATGTGGGGGAGGACGGTGGGACGGTGTGAAGTGTTAAACCATCCTGTTTCATGTGGGGGAGGACGGTGGGACGGTGTGAAGGGTTAAACCATCCTGTTTCATGTGGGGGAGGACGGTGAGACAGTGTGAAGGGTTAAACCATCCTGTTTCATGTGGGGGAGGACGGTGAGACGGTGTGAAGGGTTAAACACATCCTGTTTCATGTGGGGGAGGACGGTGGGACGGTGTGAAGGGTTAAACCATCCTGTTTCATGTGGGGGAGGACGGTGGGACGGTGTGAAGGGTTAAACCATCCTGTTTCATGTGGGGGAGGACGGTGGGACGGTGTGAAGGGTTAAACCATCCTGTTTCATGTGGGGGAGGACGGTGGGACGGTGTGAAGGGTTAAACCATCCTGTTTCATGTGGGGGAGGACGGTGGGACGGTGCAGACATGAATCATTCTCAGCAATTCAACTGTTTCCATGACATCAATGGGCATCCTTCCAGAACTCCAACAAAGGTTCATGTCCCAAATGGCACCTTATTCCCTATATATAGTCGGCTCTGGTCAACAGTAGTGCACTATATAGGGAACGTGGTGTCATTTGAGACGCAGCCCAAGTCTACAAGGTACTGAGGGAAGCCACAGAAGGAATGGGGAGCTGGCTTCTAAACACACAACTGAGATCAACTAAAATATAAAGACATAGTGCGTAAAAAAAAACAACATTGTTTCTCTTTTAGAAATGCTTTAGAAAGCGGCACATTTTGCATTTAAAAAAATGTTTTTTGCATCCATCAAAAGGTTTCCAACAGATGTCGATTCCTTGGCGCTGAAGGTAATGAATACAGTGCCTTCAGTAAGTATTCTCAGCCTTCGACTTTGTCCACCAGTTATTGTGTTACAGCCTGAATTTAAAATGGATTCAATTGAGATTTTGTGTCACTGACCTACACACAATACCTCATAATGTCAAAGTGGAATAATTATGTTTTTAGTAAAATTTACAAATGTATAAAAAAATGAAAAGCTGAAATGTCTTGAGTCAATAAGTATTCAACCACTTTGTTATGTCAAGACTAAATAAGTTCAGGAGTAAAAATGTGCTTAACAATCACATAATAAGTTGCATGGACTCAGTGTGCAATAATAGTATTTAACATGGTTTTGAATGACTACCTCATCTCTGTATCCCCACACATACAATTATCTGTAAGGTCCCTCAGTCGAGCAGTGAATTTCAAACACAGATTCAACCACAAAGACCAGGGAGGTTTTCCAATGCCTCGTAAAGAAGGGCACCTATTGGTAGATGGGTAAATACAATTTTAAAAAGCAGACGTTCAAATCAAATAAAATTGAATTGTTTGTGTACATATTTTGCAGATGTTATCGTATGTGTAGCTAAATGCTTATGTTTCTATCTCCAACAGTGCAGTAATAACGAATAATACAAAACAATACAAACAAATCCCCAACAATACAAAACAATGCACCTGTACTGTCTCCGCCTTCTAGATGGTAGCAGGGTGAACGGGTCATTGAACATTCCTTTGAGCATGGTGAAGTTATTAATTACACTTTGGATGGATACACTGAGCCACTACAAAGATACAGACCTGTGTCCTTCCTAACTCAGTTGCCAGAGAGGAAGGAAACCGCTCAGGGATTTCACCATGAGGCCACAATACATCACTGAGTACCACTCTACATATTTTCAAGCATGGTGGTGTCTGCATCATGTTATGGGTAAACTTGTCATCGGCAAGGACTAAGGAGTTGTTTAGGATGCAAATAAACGAACTACAGCTATAAGCACAGGCAAAATCCTAGAGGAAAACCTGGATACAAATTCACCTTTCAGCAGGACAATAACCTAAAACACAAGGCCAAATATACACTGGAGTTGATTACCAAAAAGACTAGTTACAGTTTTGACTTAAATCAGCTTGAAAAGCTATAGCAAGATTTAAAAATGGCTGTCTAGTAACGATCAACAACAAACTTGACAGAGCTTGAAGATGAAAAAAAAAATAATAATAATGTGCAAATATTGTACAATCCAGGTGTGCAAAGCTCTGAGAGACTTACCCAGGAAGACTCACAGCTGTAATTGCTGTCAACTGTGTTTCTAACATGTATTGACTCAGGGGGGTGAATAATTATCTAATCAAGCTACATTTTTTTTTTAAAATAAATATATATATATATATATATTTTTTTTTACAAATGTTAGAATTTTTCTCCCACTTTGACATTACTGGGTATTTTGTGTAAATCGTTGAGAAAAATAAAATGACAATTTAATCCATTTTAATTCCACTGTGGAACACAACAATACTTTCTGAAGGCACTGTAGATCAAAAGATATAAACACAACAATACTTTCTGAAGGCACTGTAGATCAAAAGATATAAACACAACAATACTTTCTGAAGGCACTGTAGATCAAAAGATATAAACACAAATACATAAATCTAACAGCAGTGAAATTCGAGAGACCAATCTGTCCGTATTTGTCAGCTATAAATACGATCGATAGATTTATACGTTTGTGTTCGGAGGCACTGCGACATAACAGGAGGTTTCATCAGACCTATAGATAGGTAATAAGCCAGGATGTTGGGCTGAAATCCAGGGGAAACAACATTCATCAGTAGCCCTATGAGAGGAGAGCTGTGCACTTCTTAAGTTCTTTAGAATACGCTTGATTACATTCTAGGCAGGTGCCCCGATGCAAAACAGGCTTCATTATCCAGACCCCCTCCCCCACCCAGGCTTCATTATCCAGACCCCCTCCCCCACCCAGGCTTCATTATCCAGACCCCCTCCCCCACCCAGGCTTCATTATCCAGACCCCCTCCCCCACCCAGGCTTCATTATCCAGACCCCTCCCCCACCCAGGCTTCATTATCCAGACCCCTCCCCCACCCAGGCTTCATTATCCAGACCCCCTCCCCCACCCAGGCTTCATTATCCAGACCCCTCCCACACCCAGGCTTCATTATCCAGACCCCTCCCACACACAGGCTTCATTATCCAGACCCCTCCCACACACAGGCTTCATTATCCAGACCCCTCCCCCACCCAGGCTTCATTATCCAGACCCCTCCCCCACCCAGGCTTCATTATCCAGACCCCCTCCCCCACCCAGGCTTCATTATCCAGACCCCTCCCCCACCCAGGCTTCATTATCCAGACCCCTTCCCCCACCCAGGCTTCATTATCCAGACCCCTCCCCCACCCAGGCTTCATTATCCAGACCCCCTCCCCCACCCAGGCTTCATTATCCAGACCCCCTCCCCCACCCAGGCTTCATTATCCAGACCCCCTCCCCCACCCAGGCTTCATTATCCAGACCCCCTCCCCCACCCAGGCTTCATTATCCAGACCCCCTCCCCCACCCAGGCTTCATTATCCAGACCCCCTCCCCCACCCAGGCTTCATTATCCAGACCCCTTCCCCCACCCAGGCTTCATTATCCAGACCCCTCCCCCACCCAGGCTTCATTATCCAGACCCCCTCCCCCACCCAGGCTTCATTATCCAGACCCCTCCCCCACCCAGGCTTCATTATCCAGACCCCCTCCCCCACCCAGGCTTCATTATCCAGACCCCTCCCCCACCCAGGCTTCATTATCCAGACCCCTCCCCCACCCAGGCTTCATTATCCAGACCCCTCCCCCACCCAGGCTTCATTATCCAGACCCCTCCCCCACCCAGGCTTCATTATCCAGACCCCTCCCCCACCCAGGAATCAATAAAACAACAATAACAAGACAAAACATACTAATAAGTATACTAATATTACAACTCGAGAGAAAAAATATTTCAGTGAGTAAAAAATACAGTATCTTATGGTAGAATCAACACAAAGAAAAAAATATTAGACTTTTTTTTTTGAAGGTCTGATTCTTGACGTCTTTTCAAAATGTTATAAGGTTTTTATATTTTTATGAAGTCATAGTATCCCTACAAACTGTTTTTGTCAACCAATAACCATCGATAAAATAGCAGGGTTTGGTTTCGTGTCTGTCTAATCACGCTGCGAATGTGTTTACGTGTGTTTCAGACAAAACCCCAGTCGGTTGCTGATATGCGGCAGGCACTGCAGATTTTGGTTGGCACGATGACAATGGTGGCACTGCCAAGCCCTATGGCTAAGGCTACTAAAAGATGCATAAGGATGGCATTAGGAGCCCAAATCGTCTATTTTTTTTGTGTTTGTTTTTTCAGACGGCACGGCATACTTTGGTTTTACCGTTTTTTTGGCTTTGTGTTTACATCCTTCTCAGGACGTGTCGTTTCATTGTGTCGTCTGATCTTATAGTTCTGATACACACCTTAAAACACGGCTTGGCATATGTCAACTCCTGGTGTCATCTAGATGTATTTTTGTGTTGTTGTATTGTCTTGTGTTTGTTTTGTTTATTCATCCTTTTGGAGAGGGGGGCGGGGGGGGGGGGGGGGGGGGGTCTTCATGAAGGCACTGGAATGGAGAAATTCTTAAGATTTAATTCTTTCATTTTTGGAATTCATTCTCTTTGTCAGGAGGATTTGGGGTAACATTTCCACAATGTCTGAGACACAATAGTAGTTGGAGTCATACACAGAGCATTATGTACATTTTACACAACACTAAAACCTAAACAAATGAACAATGAACATTGCACTCAATTATGCTCATGAGACCAAAACATAGAGAAATCTCCTAGAACAACGTTCAGGATTTACTAAAGACAGCAGAATCTAACTAGGAGCTATTATTGATACAGCAAACAAAGAAGGGATGCTACAGTTAAAGCTATAATTGTTGTTTAGATATTGTGATGTAAAGTAATGAGGCCATCTTTATTTTAAACCAAAATTGTCTTAGGTGGATTTAACATATTTTTCACTTATTTTCCGGGGGAAGAAGCTGAAGCTGAAAGCCAAGAGATGCAACAAACACAGAAAGGACGGGTGGAATTCCCAACTGGAAAATTGCATCAGAAAATACATAAAAGTAGAATTTTTGGAACCTGTTTTAAAAGTAGAAATTCTGGAACACCGGTGATCACACAATCTACAAATTATTATTTACTTACCAATTCACACCAACAATCCAATATTACCGTTAAACAGGTTCAACTGAAATGGCCTTCATTACCATAGCTATCCTAATTGAAGACTAATAGTATGTTATAGAGGACAAAGGGATAGTCAGGACAAAGACTGCATGTTTTCTTCTATTTAACTCACCCTTTTCTCGGTGGAGTGACCCCCCCCCCCCCCATTCCATTCTATAGAACTGGATATAAAAGCAAGCTTTGTTGTGGTAAATGAGAACAAGTGCATGCTCTTCCACAGTGTAAGATAGCTCTAACCACCTAGCTACTTTATGAAGCAGCAGTGACAGTCATGTACAGTGCATACAGAAAGTATTCAGACCCCTTGACTTTTTCCACATTTTGTGACTACAGACTTATTCTAAAATGGATTAAATTCATTTTTTTCTTCATCAATCTACACACAATACCGCATAATGACAAAGAGAAAACAGATTTTTTTGGCAAATGTATATATATATATATTTTTTTAATACCGTATTGACATAAGTATTCAGAAACTTTGCTACGAGACTCCAAATTGAGCTCAGGTGCATCCTGTTTCCGTTGATCATCATTGAGATGTTTCTACAACTTGATTGGAGTCCACCTGTGGTAAATTCAATTGATTGGACATGATTTGGAAAGGCACACACCTGTCTATATAAGGTCCCACAGTTGACAGTGCATGTCAGAGCAAAAACCAAGCTCTGAGGTCGAAGGAATTGTCCGTAGAGCTCCAGAACAGGATTGTGTCGAGGCACAGATCTGGGGAAGGGTACATAAACATATGTGCAGCATTGAAGGTCCCCAAGAACACAATGGCCTCTATCATTCTTAAATGGAAGTTTGGAACCACCAAGACTCTTCCTAGAGCTGGCCACCACGCCAAATTGAGCAATCAGTGTAGAAGGGCCTTGGTCAAAGAGGTGCCCAGAACCCGATGGTCACTCGGACAGAGCTCCACAGATCCAGAAGGACAACCATCTCTGCAGCACTCCACCATTCAGGCCTATATGGTAGAGTGGCCAGATGGAAGCCGCTCCTCAGTAAAAGGCACATGACAGCCCGCTTGAAGTTTGCCAGAAGGCACCTAAAGACTCTAAGACCATGAGAAACAAGATTATCTGGTCTGATGAAACCAAGATTGAACTCTTTGGCCTGAATGCCAAGCATCACGTCTGGAGGAAACCTGGCACCATCCCTACCGTGAACCATGGTGGTCGCAGCATCATGCTGTGGGGATGTTTTCAGCGGCATGGACTGGGAGACTAGTCAGGATCGAGGGAAAGATGAACAAAGCAAAGTACAGAGAGATCCTTGATGAAAACCTGCTCCAAATCGCTCACAACCTCAGACTGGGGCGAAGGTTCACCTTCCAACAGGACAACGACCCTAAGCACACATCCAAGACAACGCAGGAGTGGCAACCTTGCAAGTCTCTGAATGTCCTTGAGTGGCCCAGCCAGAGCCCGGACTTGAACCAGATCAAACATCTCTGGAGGGACCTGAAAATAGCTGTGCAGCAACGCTCCCCATCGAACTTCCCAAATACAGGTGTCCCAAGCTTGTAGCGTCATACCCAAGAAGACTTGAGGCTGTAATCGCTGCCAAAGGTGCTTCAACAAAGTACTGAATGAAGGGTCTGAATACTGATGTAAATGTGATATTTCTGTTTCTTTTTTACATACATTTGCAAAATATTCTACAAACAAGTTTTTGCTTTGTCATTATGGGGTATTGTGATGTCATTATGGGGTATTGAGTCATTATGGGGTATTGTGATGTCATTATGGGGTATTGAGTCATTATGGGGTAGTGAGTCATTATGGGGTATTGAGTCATTATGGGGTATTGTGATGTCATTATGGGGTATTGAGTCATTATGGGGTATTGTGATGTCATTATGGGGTATTGAGTCATTATGGGGTATTGTGATGTCATTATGGGGTATTGTGTCATTATGGGGTATTGTGATGTCATTATGGGGTATTGAGTCATTATGGGGTATTGTGATGTCATTATGGGGTATTGTGTCATTATGGGGTATTGTGATGTCATTATGGGGTATTGTGATGTCATTATGGGGTATTGTGATGTCATTATGGGGTATTCAGTCATTATGGGGTATTGAGTCATTATGGGGTATTGAGTCATTATGGGTTATTGTGATGTCATTATGGGGTATTGTGTCATTATGGGGTATTGTGATGTCATTATGGGGTATTGAGTCATTATGGGGTAGTGAGTCATTATGGGGTATTGAGTCATTATGGGGTATTGTGATGTCATTATGGGGTATTGAGTCATTATGGGGTATTGTGATGTCATTATGGGGTATTGAGTCATTATGGGGTATTGTGATGTCATTATGGGGTATTGTGTCATTATGGGGTATTGTGATGTCATTATGGGGTATTGAGTCATTATGGGGTAGTGAGTCATTATGGGGTATTGAGTCATTATGGGGTATTGTGATGTCATTATGGGGTATTGAGTCATTATGGGGTATTGTGATGTCATTATGGGGTATTGAGTCATTATGGGGTATTGTGATGTCATTATGGGGTATTGTGATGTCATTATGGGGTATTGTGTCATTATGGGGTATTGTGATGTCATTATGGGGTATTGAGTCATTATGGGGTATTGTGATGTCATTATGGGGTATTGTCATTATGGGGTATTGTGATGTCATTATGGGGTATTGTGATGTCATTATGGGGTATTGTGATGTCATTATGGGGTATTGAGTCATTATGGGGTATTGAGTCATTATGGGGTATTGAGTCATTATGGGTATTGAGTCATTATGGGGTATTGAGTCATTATGGGGTATTGAGTCATTATGGGGTATTGAGTCATTATGGGGTATTGAGTCATTATGGGGTATTGTGATGTCATTATGGGGTATTGTGTCATTATGGGGTATTGAGTCATTATGGGGTATTGAGTCATTATGGGGTATTGAGTCATTATGGGGTATTGTGTCATTATGGGGTATTGTGATGTCATTATGGGGTATTGAGTCATTATGGGGTATTGTGATGTCATTATGGGGTATTGTGTCATTATGGGGTATTGTGATGTCATTATGGGGTATTGTGATGTCATTATGGGGTATTGTGATGTCATTATGGGGTATTGAGTCATTATGGGGTATTGAGTCATTATGGGGTATTGAGTCATTATGGGGTATTGAGTCATTATGGGTATTGAGTCATTATGGGGTATTGAGTCATTATGGGGTATTGAGTCATTATGGGGTATTGAGTCATTATGGGGTATTGAGTCATTATGGGGTATTGTGATGTCATTATGGGGTATTGAGTCATTATGGGGTATTGAGTCATTATGGGGTATTGAGTCATTATGGGGTATTGAGTCATTATGGGGTATTGTGATGTCATTATGGGGTATTGAGTCATTATGGGGTATTGTGATGTCATTATGGGGTATTGAGTCATTATGGGGTATTGTGTGTAGATTGATGAGGGGAAAAAACGATTTAATCAATTTTAAAATAAGGCTGTAACGTAACAAAATGTGGAAAAACTCAAGGGGTCTGAATACTTTCCGAATGCACTGTACCTCTAAACACATTGCCTTTAGAAGTCTCTCATAGAGAGAGCAGATGGGGCTTCCAAAGGCGAGGTGTGAAGAGCAGCCAGGCAGCTCCAGAATCACCCTACCTCACCTCTCCTCCCTCCCTCCATCCACCCTACCTCACCTCTCCTCCCTCCCTCCCTCCACCCTACCTCACCTCTCCTCCCTCCCTCCCTCCACCCTACCTCACCTCTCCTCCCTCCCTCCCTCCACCCTACCTCACCTCTCCTCCCTCCCTCCCTCCACCCTACCTCACCTCTCCTCCCTCCCTCCCTCCACCCTACCTCACCTCTCCTCCCTCCCTCCCTCCACCCTACCTCACCTCTCCTCCCTCCCTCCCTCCACCCTACCTCACCTCTCCTCCCTCCCTCCCTCCCTCCACCCTACCTCACCTCTCCTCCCTCCCTCCCTCCACCCTACCTCACCTCTCCTCCCTCCCTCCCTCCACCCTACCTCACCTCTCCTCCCTCCCTCCCTCCACCCTACCTCACCTCTCCTCCCTCCCTCCCTCCACCCTACCTCACCTCTCCTCCCTCCCTCCCTCCACCCTACCTCACCTCTCCTCCCTCCCTCCCTCCACCCTACCTCACCTCTCCTCCCTCCCTCCCTCCACCCTACCTCACCTCTCCTCCCTCCCTCCCTCCACCCTACCTCACCTCTCTTCTAACGTTACATTAGCACTACATGAGTCAGCCAATTGCTATCAAAACATAGTGTAATGAAACAGCAGAGTCGATTTCCGCGCTTATAAACCCAGGTTCGTTACAATAGCTTACAGTTACATTAAAGTAAACCAAAGTTTTGGAAATACAAAACGCCATCTAACAAGTTATAAAAAATTGCTAGTTATATGCGGTTGTCTTAGCCAGGAAGCTAGCCGGCCACCTAACATTAGCTACTTAGTCAACTAGCTATTAGCCTAGTCAGCCAGCTAACGTTAGCTACTTAGTCAACTAGCTATTAGCCTAGTCAGCCAGCTAACGTTAGCTACTTAGTCAACTAGCTATTAGCCTAGCCAGCCAGCTAACGTTAGCTACTTAGTAAACTAGCTATTAGCCTAGCCAGTCAGCTAACATTAGCTACTTAGTCAACTAGCTATTAGCCTAGCCAGTCAGCTAACATTATCTACTTAGTCAACTAGCTATTAGCCTAGCCTAGCCAGCTAACGTTATCTACTTAGTCAACTAGCTATTAGCCTACCCAACCACCAAGCTAGAGCCCAACTACTGGAGACCAGCTAGAACACAACCGAACAACAGCAGATCAAAGCAAATACTTTAAATGTTTTATTTTATTTAACTAGGCAAGTCAGTTAAGAACAAATTCTTATTTACAATGACGGCCTAGGAACAGTGGGTTAAACTGCCTTGTTCAGGGGCAGAACGACATATTTTTACCTTGTCAGCTCAGGGATTCGATCTAGCAACATTTCGGTTACTGGCCCAACGCTCTAACCACTAGCCTCAAACATGGCGTCGAGACATACAGATTGATGGCTGACTTGCAGTAATACCGAACAATAAGATCTTCGGAAATAAGTTCATAAATATGCAATAACCCCAAAAAACATATTGTTATGTTTGTAGTTATAGGTAACCAGATTACAAGTTACTATGTCTTTGACCACACTATGTTGTTACAGTGGTGAAGAAAACTGATGCTTCCTTTAAATTTGTCCTGTTACACACAAATGTTTCATGTGTTTCTTGAGACACCCGCAGGGGAGTGGGGTCATGGCCAGGGGGGTCACCATTGGCCAGCGTCACTTGAGCAATTAGGTTTAAGTGCCTTGCTCAAGGACACAACGACAGATGTTTTCAAATCAGCGACCTTTCGGTTACAGACCCAACGCTCTAACCTCGAGGTTACTTTCTGATCCAATAATTTGGTGGGTGCTTATATTTGTCCTATTACATGTGTGAATTGGAAATGTAATATTTTTTTTTTGTTGGCATATCCTAACTACCTGTGAGATACCCTCAGAGTCGGGTCATGACCAGGGTCAGCCATTATCAACCCTGGACCAATTAGGGTTAAGTGCTTTGCTCAAGTGTTTTCACCTTGTCTGCTCTGGGATTTAAACTAGCCCAACACTCTAACCGCTAGACTACCTGCCCTATAATAAAGAGAGGGAGAGAGAGAGGATCATGGGACGTGTGAGGTCCTCCGTCCTCCTCCTCAGTCTGACATTGTGTGTGTGCGTGTGTGTGTGTGTGTGTGTGTGTGTGTGTGTGTGTGTGTGTGTGTGTGTGTGTGTGTGTGTGTGTGTGTGTGTGTGTGTGTGATGGCATGGGAGAGCGAGAGGCAACGTCATGTGAGGACAGAGGGGGTCAGGGGTCATAGTAACCTCGGCCAATCACCATAGCTCCTTTTGAACGCTGCTCTGCTGTGATGAGCTTCCTGTCACCTGACCTGTCATTTCTCGCTGTCTCTCTGTGTTTCGAACATGTCACTGTCTCTCGCCCGCCCACGCCATCACACACATGCACACACACACGCACGTATACACATATGCCATCAAGACCACTCCTCCTACACACCTGATGCTAGCTACAGTATCTCACAGCCAAATACCTTTTATTTAATGTCCTTCATCTCCCCACATACAGCCCCACACCTGATCGGCCATCCTACACAATGACAACTTGACTTGACAGGAAAGAGAGAGATAGAGAGAGAGAGAGAGAGAGAGAAAGGGAGAGAAAGGGAGAGAGAAAGGGAGAGAGAGAGATAAAGAGATAAAGAAAGAGAGAAAGGGAGAGAAAGGGACAGAAAGGGGGAGAGAGAGAGAGAGAGAGAGAGAGAGAGAGAGAGAGAGAGAGAAAGAGAGAAATAAAGGGAGAGAGATAAAGAGAGAGAGAGAGAGAGAGATAAAGAGAGAGAGAGAGAGAGAGAGAGAGAGAGAGATCAAGAAAATGAGAAATCACAAGATACACCATAGACAGGAATCAGACCACTACCTGCCTTCAAACAGACCACTACCTGCCTTCCTGCCTTCAAACAGACCACTACCTGCCTTCCTGCCTTCAAACAGACCACTACCTGCCTTCCTGCCTTCAAACAGACCACTACCTGCCTTCAAACAGACCACTACCTGCCTTACTGCCTTCAAACAGACCACTACCTGCCTTCAAACAGACCACTACCTGCCTTACTGCCTTCAAACAGACCACTGCCTGCCTTACTGCCTTCAAACAGACCACTACCTGCCTTACTGCCTTCAAACAGACCACTACCTGCCTTACTGCCTTCAAACAGATAACTACCTGCCTTACTGCCTTCAAACAGATGACTACCTGCCTTCCTGCCTTCAAACAGACCACTACCTGCCTTCCTGCCCTCAAACAGATAACTACCTGCCTTCCTGCCTTCAAACAGTTGTGGAGGACAAAAGAGTACAGCACCTGTTTGTTTGTGAGAATACCGTTAAACTTCAGAGGAGTGAGGCGACGAGAGACGACAGATGAAAGCAGGATGGTAATTAACTGGCAGGCCTTAGTAAAGAGCTGCTGCCACAATTAGCAGGCCAGCTAGATACCTTCCTCCATCATTGTCACAGAGAAGACCACTCAGGCAGAGAGGGAACAATTGGACTTGACCACAATTAGTTGCCAACTCTAGCTCGGGCGGCAGGTAGCCTAGTGGTTAGAGCGTTGGGCCAGTAATCGAAAGGTTCCTGAATTGAATGTCAGAGCTGTCGTTCTAAACTGACGGTGAATGCACGGTGAATGCACACACAGCCGTTATGGGAGGATGAGGCAGGGAGACACAGGTGTATAATGTATATTTGTCACGGTTGTTTGAAGGAGCGGACCAAAATGCAGCGTGTTCGTAGTTCCACATATTTATTAGATGTGAAACTGAATGCAATACATAAATAACTTGAAAACACAAAAAACAATAAACCGTGACGCAGAGAGGAAAACACACTGCTCAAAAGATAATAACCCACAAACAGGAAGAGAAAAACCCCTACTTAAATATGATCTCTAATCAGAGGCAATGAGGATCAGCTGCCTCCAATTAGAGATCAACCCTAAACAATCCCAACATAGAAATATACAAACTAGAACTTTAAACATAGAAATAGAAAACATAGAACAACCCAAAACACCCCTGTCACGCCCTGCCCTACTCTACTATAGAAAATGACATCTTAGTAGGGTCAGGACGTGACAATATTCTTGGTCCTGTCCTGTAGCTGTGGTAATTTCTTCATAGTTTACTTGATATTATTGTTCCGGTTGTTTCTTGTTTTAATAATAATTACCCTGCTCAGTGTTGTTTTAATAATAATTACCCTGCTCAGTGTTGTTTTAATAATAATTACCCTGCTCAGTGTTGTTTTAATAATAATTACCCTGCTCAGTGTTGTTTTAATAATAATTACCCTGCTCAGTGTTGTTTTAATAATAATTACCCTGCTCAGTGTTGTTTTAATAATAATTACCCTGTTCAGTCTTTTCACCATAGAAATGGATTTACTAGCACGGGAATCCCAATTAAAGTCAATGTTCTATGGTGTTCTATGACCAGTGGCAAGGAACTGAAGCAGGAAGACGGCTATTTCCATGGTTTTCACCCTCACTGCTGATGGGGCCCCGGTCATAGAAATACAAAGCCTAGAATGGAAATACTCATTCTATGAATTTTAGTGCCTCATAGAAACTGAATAAGACTGGCTGGCATATCACCAATAATGAGGAGAAGGCCCAATGCATAATACATAGAGTTTCCATTACTCCTCTCATCCCTCTCTTCCTCCTATCCTTCTCACCTCCATCCCACCATCATCCCATTGACAAGCTGCCAGGCATTACACTTGGCATGGGTCTAGATTAATCTCGTATTTCAGTATGTGGGAATATGTGAGTGTGGGAACAGAGTAGTGATTCGTCATCTGATGACATTGAAAGCAATGTTGCTGGAAAGAGGAGGAGTTCCTAGGATTTTCAAGACTAGAAAACTGTGAGCTGAAGATGACTAGTTATAATAATAACAATAATAAGATAATGGGTCCTAGCATCGAGCCTTGGGGGACACCACAGGTTATAGTTATATGAAATATAGATGCATTAACGTATAAAAAATATTACATCTGAACTAAAATTCTGAGATTTAAAATGTGCGAATGAAATAAATACATACATTATAAATGTATTATAAATTAATTAAATTACAATGTTGAATGTTATAATGTTGAATGTGTTACTATGATGCCTGTGCATACAGAACGCACCATGTTAAAGCTACCTTACAAAACAGCTTGTCCAACAAAAACCTACCTTACAAAACAGCTTGTCCAACAGAAACCTTTCCCTGAGTTTCAAATATGAATACTGTATTTTTCTCTCTGGGAACCTTAATGGATGCCCCACAACCTCCCCCATGTCTTCACCCACCTCCCCCTCCTCCCTTGTCTCCTATAATTACTGCATGCTAGGGAGGGGTGGGGAGGAGGGAGGGATGGGGAGGAGGGAGGGATGGAGAGACGCGGTGGCTTTGTGTGGAGGAGAGCAGGTGATTCGTCACGAACAGCTGGAGACAGCAGCAGAGGCTGCAGCTGCTGAGGAGAAGAGGAGAGGAGGAGCAGACAGACTGCAGGAACCCAGCCGTCAAACCTGCGACCAGCCAGTCAGTCAGTCTGCGTCAACTGGCCCTCAGCTCTCCTGGGCCTCCTCACCTGCATGCCATCACTGTACTCCAACCCTGTTCCTGGAGAGATACACTCCTGTAGGTTTTAAAACCTACAGGAGGGTATCTCTCCAGGAACAGGGTTAGAGTTAAAACCTACAGGAGGGTATCTCTCCAGGAACAGGGTTGGAGTTAAAACCTACAGGAGGGAATCTCTCCAGGAACAGGGTTAGAGTTAAAACCTACAGGAGGGTATCTCTCCAGGAACAGGGTTAGAGTTAAAACCTACAGGAGGGTATCTCTCCAGGAACAGGGTTGGAGTTAAAACCTACAGGAGGGTATCTCTCCAGGAACAGGGTTAGAGTTAAAACCTACAGGAGGGTATCTCTCCAGGAACAGGGTTAGAGTTAAAACCTACAGGAGGGTTTCTCTCCAGGAACAGGGTTGGAGTTAAAACCTACAGGAGGGTATCTCTCCAGGAACAGGGTTGGAGTGAAAACCTACAGGAGGGTATCTCTCCAGGAACAGGGTTGGAGTTAAGACCTACAGGAGGGTATCTCTCCAGGAACAGGGTTAGAGTTAAAACCTACAGGAGGGTATCTCTCCAGGAACAGGGTTGGAGTGAAAACCTACAGGAGGGTATCTCTCCAGGAACAGGGTTGGAGTTAAAACCTACAGGAGGGTATCTCTCCAGGAACAGGGTTAGAGTTAAAACCTACAGGAGGGTATCTCTCCAGGAACAGGGTTGGAGTGAAAACCTACAGGAGGGTATCTCTCCAGGAACAGGGTTGGAGTTAAAACCTACAGGAGGGTATCTCTCCAGGAACAGGGTTGGAGTTAAAACCTACAGGAGGGTATCTCTCCAGGAACAGGGTTGGAGTTAAAACCTACAGGAGGGTATCTCTCCAGGAACAGGGTTAGAGTTAAAACCTACAGGAGGGTATCTCTCCAGGAACAGGGTTAGAGTTAAAACCTACAGGAGGGTATCTCTCCAGGAACAGGGTTGGAGTTAAAACCTACAGGAGGGTATCTCTCCAGGAACAGGGTTAGAGTTAAAACCTACAGGAGGGTATCTCTCCAGGAACAGGGTTGGAGTTAAAACCTACAGGAGGGTATCTCTCCAGGAACAGGGTTGGAGTTAAAACCTACAGGAGGGTATCTCTCCAGGAACAGGGTTGGAGTTAAAACCTACAGGAGGGTATCTCTCCAGGAACAGGGTTGGAGTGAAAACCTACAGGAGGGTTTCTCTCCAGGAACAGGGTTGGAGTGAAAACCTACAGGAGGGTTTCTCTCCAGGAACAGGGTTGGAGAACCCTGTCGTAGAGTATGCCAATCCTATGAGGTTTATCTCATTAACTACCTAGACCAGGTGGTCGTAGACAGTGGGTGGCGATGTGGCAGGAGGGGAATGTAGGAGGCTGGAGATGGCATCCCCTCCCCCTCTCTCCCTGTGGCTCCCCTGGCATATTTGCCCATTGATATGGGACAAAGGGGAGTAGAGGGGGCTGGAGAGAGTGGCAAAGATGGGTAGAGGTTGGGTAGACGGGGGATGGAGGGCTCTCTCTCCCCCTCTCTGTGGCTGCCCTGGTAGAAGGTAGAGGAGGGTAGAGGCTAATAGAGCAGGGTAGAGGCTGGTAGAAGGTAGAGGGTGATAGAGCAGGGTAGAGGCTGGTAGAAGGTAGAGGAGGGTAGAGACTGGGAGAAGGTAGAGGAGGTTAGAGGCTAGTAGAGGCTGGTAGAAGGTAGAGGAAGGTAGTGGCTGATAGAGGTGAGTAGAGGCTGGTAGAAGGTAGAGGAGGGTAAAGGCTGGTAGAGGAGGGTAGAGGCTGGTAGAAGGTAGAGGAGGGTAGAGGCTGGGAGAAGGTAGAGGAGGGTAGAGGCTGGGAGAAGGTAGAGGAGGGTAGAGGCTGGTAGAAGGTAGAGGAGGGTAGAGGCTGGGAGAAGGTAGAGGAGGGTAGAGGCTGGGAGAAGGTAGAGGAGGGTAGAGGCTGGTAGAAGGTAGAGGAGGGTAGAGGCTGGTAGAAGGTAGAGGAGGGTAGAGGCTGGGAGAGGAGGGTAGAGGAGGGTAAAGCCTGGTAGAGGCTGGTAGAAGGTAGAGGAGGGTAGAGGCTGGGAGAAGGTAAAGGAGGGTAGAGGCTGGGAGAATGTAAAGGAGGGTAGAGGCTGGGAGAGGAGGGTAGAGGCTGGGAGAAGGTAGAGGAGGGTAGAGGCTGGGAGAAGGTAGAGGAGGGTAGAGGCTGGTAGAAGGTAGAGGAGGGTAGAGGCTGGGAGAAGGTAGAGGAGGGTAGAGGCTGGGAGAGGAGGGTAGAGGAGGGTAAAGCCTGGTAGAAGGTAGAGGAGGGTAGAGGCTGGGAGAGGAGGGTAGAGGAGGGTAGAGGAGGGTAGAGGCTGGTAGAAGGTAGAGGAGGGTAGAGGCTGGTAGAAGGTAAAGGAGGGTAGAGGCTGGTAGAAGGTAGAGGAGGGTAGAGGCTGGTAGAAGGTAGAGGAGGGTAGAGGCTGGTAGAGCAGGGTAGAGGCTGGTAGAAGGTAGAGGAAGTTAGAGACTGATAGAGTAGGGTAGAGCCTGGTAGAGGGTAAAGGAGGGTAGAGGCTGGTAGAGCAGGGTAGAGGCTGGTAGAAGGTAGAGGAGGGTAGAGGCTGATAGAGACTGGTAGAGGATGGGAGAAGGTAGAGGAGGGTAGAGGCTGGGAGAAGGTAGAGGAGGGTAGAGGCTGGGAGAAGGTAGAGGAGGGTAGAGGCTGGTAGGAGGGTAGAGGAGGGTAGAGAATGGGAGAAGGTAGAGGAGGGTAGAGGCTGGGAGAAGGTAGAGGAGGGTAGAGGCTGATAGAGGAGAATAGAGGCTGGTAGAAGGTAGAGGAGGGTAGAGACTGGTAGAAGGTAAAGGAGGGTAGAGGCTGGGAGAAGGTAGAGGAGGGTAGAGAATGGGAGAAGGTAGAGGAGGGTAGAGGCTGGTAGAAGGTAGAGGAGGGTAGAGGCTGGGAGAGGAGGGTAGAGGAGGGTAGAGAATGGGAGAAGGTAAAGGAGGGTAGAGGCTGGTAGAAGGTAGAGGAGGGTAGAGGCTGATAGAGGAGACTAGAGGCTGGTAGAAGGTAAAGGAGGGTAGAGTCTGGGAGAAGGTAGAGGAGGGTAGAGGCTGATAGAGGAGACTAGAGGCTGGTAGAAGGTAAAGGAGGGTAGAGGCTGGTAGAAGGTAGAGGAGGGTAGAGGCTGGGAGAGGAGAATAGAGGCTGGTAGAAGGTAGAGGAGGGTAGAGAATGGTAGAAGGTAGAGGAGGGTAGAGGCTGGGAGAGGAGAATAGAGGCTGGTAGAAGGTAGAGGAGGGTAGAGGCTGGGAGAAGGTAGAGGAGGGTAGAGGCTGGGAGAAGGTAGAGGAGGGTAGAGGCTGGTAGAGGAGGGTAGAAGTAGGCATCCCCTCCCCCTCTCTGTAGCTGCCCTGAAGGAGGGTAGACGCTTAGAGGCTGGTAGAGAGGGAGATGGAATGGGGACGGGGGATAGAACGAAGGTAGAGAGGGAGATAGACGGAGGGTAGAAGCGGGCATCCCCTCCCCCGCTCCGTGGCGGCCCTGGCACAACTCTCGGCCAGGTGGAGGCGAGTGCTCAGCCTCATCCTCACCCAGCCTGGTTCAGAGACTTGGCAGACACCATTGATTAGGCTAATCACAGGGATGGGAGAGAGAGAGGGAGAGAGGAGGGGGAGAGAAGGGGGGGAGGGGGTAGAGGGGGATGGGGAAAGGTGGAGAAGGGGGAGCGAGAGAGGGAGAGAGGGGGGAGAGGGGGAGAAACATCGAGTCGCTCTCTCATCCTCATCAACTTCTGTGTTCTTTTTTTCTCCTCTTTTCAAACGTTCGTCTGTTTTGGTCGTCATGGTTTCAATGACGACCAGAAAACGACATACTGAGTGTTGACTAAAACCCAGTGTTCTGGGTATTTTCTGTCCCTCTCTACTTTAGCTTAGAGACGAGATGTAAAATATGACATTTCCATTTTGAAATTCAGCTTGACAGTGATGTCGCTCAGAGAAGTGTTTTCTCTCTGTATCCTCTATGTTCCACAACCAGGAAGAGCAAAGGAAGGGAACATAGGGGTTTGTGGCCACGGTGCAGTTTCAAGAGTCGTGTAGTTAAACAAAGAGGGCTTTGAAACGCGATATGACACAAAGTACATTTCCGACATCCACAGTGTAAATTGGGGATATATAGACTAGAGTAAATGGAGAATTTACATATGACAGCTATTTCTCTCTGATCTCTGTCTCTCCTCCTAAGACGGCAGTATAACACTGCAGATAATTGGCTGGGGATGGACAGGTGCTACGGGGCCTAAATGAGGTGAATCAGACCTACTGTAGGGGGTGAGGGGGTGAGGTGGGAGAGTGATGAGAGAGGGGAGACCTACTGTAGGGGGTGAGGTGGGGGGAGAGATGAGAGAGGGGAGACCTACTGTAGGGGGTGAGGTGGGAGAGAGATGAGAGAGGGGAGACCTACTGTAGGGGGTGAGGTGGGGGAGAGATGAGAGAGGAGAGACCTACTGTAGGGGGTGAGGGGGTGAGGTGGGGGAGAGATGAGAGAGGGGAGACCTACTGTAGGGGGTGAGGTGGGGGAGAGATGAGAGAGGGGAGACCTACTGTAGGGGGTGAGGTGGGGGAGAGATGAGAGAGGGGAGACCTACTGTAGGGGGTGAGGTGGGAGAGAGATGAGAGGGGGGAGACCTACTGTAGGGGGTGAGGGGGTGAGGTGGGGGAGAGATGAGAGAGGGGAGACCTACTGTAGGGGGTGAGGGGGGGGGAGAGATGAGAGAGGGGAGACCTACTGTAGGGGGTGAGGGGGTGAGGTGGGAGAGAGATGAGAGATGGGAGACCTACTGTAGGGGGTGAGGGGGTGAGGTGGGAGAGAGATGAGAGAGGGGAGACCTACTGTAGGGGGTGAGGGGGTGAGGTGGGGGAGAGATGAGAGAGGGGAGACCTACTGTAGGGGGTGAGGTGGGGGAGAGATGAGAGAGGGGAGACCTACTGTAGAGGGTGAGGGGGTGAGGTGGGAGAGAGATGAGAGGGGGAGACCTACTGTAGGGGGTGAGGGGGTGAGGTGGGAGAGAGATGAGAGAGGGGAGACCTACTGTAGAGGGTGAGGGGGTGAGGTGGGGGAGAGATGAGAGAGGGGAGACCTACTGTAGAGGGTGAGGGGGTGAGGTGGGGGAGAGATGAGAGAGGGGAGACCTACTGTAGGGGGTGAGGGGGTGAGGTGGGAGAGAGATGAGAGAGGGGAGACCTACTGCAGGGGGTGAGGTGGGGGAGAGATGAGAGATGGGAGACCTACTGTAGAGGGTGAGGGGGTGAGGTGGGAGAGAGATGAGAGAGGGGAGACCTACTGTAGAGGGTGAGGGGGTGAGGTGGGGGAGAGATGAGAGAGGGGAGACCTACTGTAGAGGGTGAGGGGGTGAGGTGGGGGAGAGATGAGAGAGGGGAGACCTACTGTAGGGGGTGAGGGGGTGAGGTGGGAGAGAGATGAGAGAGGGGAGACCTACTGTAGGGGGTGAGGTGGGGGAGAGATGAGAGATGGGAGACCTACTGTAGGGGGTGAGGGGGTGAGGTGGGAGAGAGATGAGAGAGGGGAGACCTACTGTAGAGGGTGAGGGGGTGAGGTGGGGGAGAGATGAGAGAGGGGAGACCTACTGTAGGGGGTGAGGGGGTGAGGTGGGGGAGAGATGAGAGAGGGGAGACCTACTGTAGGGGGTGAGGGGGTGAGGTGGGAGAGAGATGAGAGAGGGGAGACCTACTGTAGAGGGTGAGGGGGTGAGGTGGGGGAGAGATGAGAGAGGGGAGACCTACTGTAGAGGGTGAGGGGGTGAGGTTGGGGAGAGATGAGAGAGGGGAGACCTACTGTAGGGGGTGAGGTGGGGGAGAGATGAGAGAGGGGAGACCTACTGTAGAGGGTGAGGGGGTGAGGTGGGGGAGAGATGAGAGAGGGGAGACCTACTGTAGAGGGTGAGGGGGTGAGGTGGGGGAGAGATGAGAGAGGGGAGACCTACTGTAGAGGGTGAGGGGGTGAGGTGGGGGAGAGATGAGAGAGGGGAGACCTACTGTAGAGGGTGAGGGGGTGAGGTGGGGGAGAGATGAGAGAGGGGAGACCTACTGTAGGGGGTGAGGTGGGGGAGAGATGAGAGAGGGGAGACCTACTGTAGGGGGTGAGGGGGTGAGGTGGGGTAGAGATGAGAGAGGGGAGA
The DNA here is from genome assembly GCF_965601325.2 of Salmo salar. NCBI lineage: Eukaryota > Metazoa > Chordata > Actinopteri > Salmoniformes > Salmonidae > Salmo > Salmo salar. Next base: position 179,330,536 of record NC_138291.1, on the reverse strand, counting down.
CCTACTGTAGAGGGTGAGGTGGGGGAGAGATGAGAGAGGGGAGACCTACTGTAGGGGGTGAGGTGGGGGAGAGATGAGAGAGGGGAGACCTACTGTAGGGGGTGAGGGGGTGAGGTGGGAGAGAGATGAGAGAGGGGAGACCTACTGTAGGGGGTGAGGTGGGGGAGAGATGAGAGATGGGAGACCTACTGTAGGGGGTGAGGGGGTGAGGTGGGAGAGAGATGAGAGAGGGGAGACCTACTGTAGAGGGTGAGGGGGTGAGGTGGGGGAGAGATGAGAGAGGGGAGACCTACTGTAGGGGGTGAGGGGGTGAGGTGGGGGAGAGATGAGAGAGGGGAGACCTACTGTAGGGGGTGAGGGGGTGAGGTGGGAGAGAGATGAGAGAGGGGAGACCTACTGTAGGGGGTGAGGTGGGAGAGAGATGAGAGGGGGGAGACCTACTGTAGGGGGTGAGGGGGTGAGGTGGGGGAGAGATGAGAGAGGGGAGACCTACTGTAGGGGGTGAGGGGGGGGGGAGAGATGAGAGAGGGGAGACCTACTGTAGGGGGTGAGGGGGTGAGGTGGGAGAGAGATGAGAGATGGGAGACCTACTGTAGGGGGTGAGGGGGTGAGGTGGGAGAGAGATGAGAGAGGGGAGACCTACTGTAGGGGGTGAGGGGGTGAGGTGGGGGAGAGATGAGAGAGGGGAGACCTACTGTAGGGGGTGAGGTGGGGGAGAGATGAGAGAGGGGAGACCTACTGTAGAGGGTGAGGGGGTGAGGTGGGAGAGAGATGAGAGGGGGAGACCTACTGTAGGGGGTGAGGGGGTGAGGTGGGAGAGAGATGAGAGAGGGGAGACCTACTGTAGAGGGTGAGGGGGTGAGGTGGGGGAGAGATGAGAGAGGGGAGACCTACTGTAGAGGGTGAGGGGGTGAGGTGGGGGAGAGATGAGAGAGGGGAGACCTACTGTAGGGGGTGAGGGGGTGAGGTGGGAGAGAGATGAGAGAGGGGAGACCTACTGCAGGGGGTGAGGTGGGGGAGAGATGAGAGATGGGAGACCTACTGTAGAGGGTGAGGGGGTGAGGTGGGAGAGAGATGAGAGAGGGGAGACCTACTGTAGAGGGTGAGGGGGTGAGGTGGGGGAGAGATGAGAGAGGGGAGACCTACTGTAGAGGGTGAGGGGGTGAGGTGGGGGAGAGATGAGAGAGGGGAGACCTACTGTAGGGGGTGAGGGGGTGAGGTGGGAGAGAGATGAGAGAGGGGAGACCTACTGTAGGGGGTGAGGTGGGGGAGAGATGAGAGATGGGAGACCTACTGTAGGGGGTGAGGGGGTGAGGTGGGAGAGAGATGAGAGAGGGGAGACCTACTGTAGAGGGTGAGGGGGTGAGGTGGGGGAGAGATGAGAGAGGGGAGACCTACTGTAGGGGGTGAGGGGGTGAGGTGGGGGAGAGATGAGAGAGGGGAGACCTACTGTAGGGGGTGAGGGGGTGAGGTGGGAGAGAGATGAGAGAGGGGAGACCTACTGTAGAGGGTGAGGGGGTGAGGTGGGGGAGAGATGAGAGAGGGGAGACCTACTGTAGAGGGTGAGGGGGTGAGGTTGGGGAGAGATGAGAGAGGGGAGACCTACTGTAGGGGGTGAGGTGGGGGAGAGATGAGAGAGGGGAGACCTACTGTAGAGGGTGAGGGGGTGAGGTGGGGGAGAGATGAGAGAGGGGAGACCTACTGTAGAGGGTGAGGGGGTGAGGTGGGGGAGAGATGAGAGAGGGGAGACCTACTGTAGAGGGTGAGGGGGTGAGGTGGGGGAGAGATGAGAGAGGGGAGACCTACTGTAGGGGGTGAGGTGGGGGAGAGATGAGAGAGGGGAGACCTACTGTAGGGGGTGAGGGGGTGAGGTGGGGTAGAGATGAGAGAGGGGAGACCTACTGTAGAGGGTGAGGTGGGGGAGAGATGAGAGAGGGGAGACCTACTGTAGGGGGTGAGGTGGGGGAGAGATGAGAGAGGGGAGACCTACTGTAGGGGGTGAGGTGGGAGAGAGATGAGAGAGGGGAGACCTACTGTAGGGGGTGAGGTGGGGGAGAGATGAGAGAGGGGAGACCTACTGTAGGGGGTGAGGGGGTGAGGTGGGGGAGAGATGAGAGAGGGGAGACCTACTGTAGGGGGTGAGGTGGGAGAGAGATGAGAGGGGGGAGACCTACTGTAGGGGGTGAGGGGGTGAGGTGGGAGAGAGATGAGAGAGGGGAGACCTACTGTAGAGGGTGAGGGGGTGAGGTGGGAGAGAGATGAGAGAGGGGAGACCTACTGTAGGGGGTGAGGGGGTGAGGTGGGAGAGAGATGAGAGAGGGGAGACCTACTGTAGGGGTGAGGGGGTGAGGTGGGAGAGAGATGAGAGGGGAGACCTACTGTAGGGGGTGAGGGGGTGAGGTGGGAGAGAGATGAGAGAGGGGAGACCTACTGTAGGGGGTGAGGGGGTGAGGTGGGAGAGAGATGAGAGAGGGGAGACCTACTGTAGGGGGTGAGGTGGGGTAGAGATGAGAGAGGGGAGACCTACTGTAGGGGGTGAGGTGGGAGAGAGATGAGAGAGGGGAGACCTACTGTAGGGGGTGAGGTGGGGGAGAGATGAGAGAGGGGAGACCTACTGTAGGGGGTGAGGTGGGGGAGAGATGAGAGAGGGGAGACCTACTGTAGAGGGTGAGGGGGTGAGGTGGGGGAGAGATGAGAGAGGGGAGACCTACTGTAGAGGGTGAGGGGGTGAGGTGGGGTAGTGATGAGAGAGGGGAGACCTACTGTAGGGGGTGAGGTGGGAGAGAGATGAGAGAGGGGAGACCTACTGTAGGGGGTGAGGTGGGGGAGAGATGAGAGAGGGGAGACCTACTGTAGAGGGTGAGGTGGGGTAGTGATGAGAGAGGGGAGACCTACTGTAGGGGGTGAGGGGGTGAGGTGAGAGAGTGATGAGAGAGGGGAGACCTACTGTAGGGGGTGAGGTGGGGGAGTGATGAGAGAGGGGAGACCTACTGTAGGGGGTGAGGGGGTGAGGTGGGAGAGAGATGAGAGAGGGGAGACCTTGTCCCCGACAATAAAAATTACATATAAATTGTAAGTGTAAGAGTTAGTTTTACATTCTTTTTTTCAGGAAAATTGTGATTGAGGTCGAAGAGGGCCAGAGTCGTTCATGTCAAGACATAACTAATGTGTTCTTCCAGCTTGCTTATACTGTGAGAGGCTTTTTATCAGGGCCAGTGGCTACAGTACTGCCTCTGTCACTAAAGTAAAGCAAAGAAATAGAATTACTAGAGCGGCAATTCCCATTGAAATGCATATTCATTCTACTTCTACGAGGTAAAGTTTGGGCCAGTGACTACGATAATACCTCTGTGACTACGGTAAAGTTTTGGTGGCGCTCATGTCAGCGTCTAGCAGGGAATCAACCGTGCCTCACTGACGCTACGACACCACTGCTATGATCGCTCCGGTCCTCAGCGATCCTTCATCCTGTATACAGCCTGCAGCGCAAAACCCCAAAATGCAGAGAAGAAGAAGACAAGACGCCGACCGACCAACTGACTCGCCGAGCCGAGCTGAGCGCTGAAAGCTAAAATCATCTTCCAGGACAATCCATTACAGCTGACAAGTTAAATGTTCCATGCTAGACCATATGGCATCAGAGCAGTGCCCCACAATGGAAGAGAGAGGCTCGGGAAATGCATCACAATTAAGGTGTTTGGCTACAGTTCGGAATCCTGCACGGCTCCCTCTCTCTCTCCCTCTATCTCTCCCTCTCTCTCTATCTCTATCTCTCTCCCTCTATCTCTCTCCCTCTATCTCTCTCCCTCTATCTCTCTCCCTCTATCTCTCTCCCTCTATCTCTCTCCCTCTATCTCTCTCCCTCTATCTCTCTCCCTCTATCTCTCTCCCTCTCTCTATCTCTCCCCATCTCTCTCCCTCTATCTCTCCCTCTATCTCTCCCTCTATCTCTCCCTCTATCTCTCCCTCTATCTCTCCCTATATCTCTCCCTCTATCTGTCCCTATATCTCTCCCTCTATCTCTCCCTCTGTGTCCCCTCTATCTCTCCCTCTATCTCTCCCTCCCTCTATCTCTCCCTCTGTGTCCCCTCTATCCCTCTATCTCTCCCTCTCTCTCTCCCTCTGTGTCCCCTCTATCTCTCCCTCTATCTCTCCCTCCCTCTATCTCTCCCTCTCTCTCTCCCTCTGTGTCCCCTCTCTCCCTCTATCTCTCCCTCTATCTCTCCCTCTATCTCTCCCTCTGTGTCCCCTCTATCTCTCCCTCTATCTCTCCCTCTATTTGTCCCCTCACTCCCTCTATCTCTCCCTATATCTCTCCCTCTGTGTCCCCTCTCTCCCTCTATCTCTCCCTCTATCTCTCCCTCTGTGTCCCCTCTCTCCCTATATCTCTCCCTCTGTGTCCCCTCTCCCCCTCTATCTCTCCCACTATTTGTCCCCTCTCTCCCTCTATCTCTACCTCTCTCCCTCTATCTCTCCCACTATTTGTCCCCTCTCTCCCTCTATCTCTCCCTCTATCTCTCCCTCTATCTCTCCCACTATCTCTCCCTCTATCTCTCCCTCTGTGTCCCCTCTCTCCCTATATCTCTCCCTCTCTCTCCCACTATCTCTCCCTCTATCTCTCCCTCTATCTCTCCCTCTATCTCTCCCACTATCTCTCCCTCTATCTCTCCCTCTATTTGTCCCCTCTCTTCCTCTATCTCTCCCTCTATCTCTCCCTCTGTGACCCCTCTCTCCCTATATCTCTCCCTCTGTGTCCCCTCTATCTCTCCCTCTATCTCTCCCTCTGTGACCCCTCTCTCCCTATATCTCTCCCTCTGTGTCCCCTCTATCTCTCCCTCTATCTCTCCCTCTATTTGTCCCCCCTCTTCCTCTATCTCTCCCTCTATCTCTCCCTCTGTGTCCCCTCTCTCCCTCTATCTCTCCCTCTATCTCTCTCTCCCTCTCTCTCTCCCTCTCTCTCTCCCTCTCTCTCTCTCTCCCTCTATTTCTCCCTCTCTCCCTCTATTTCTCCCTCTCTCCCTTTATTTCTCCCTCCCTCTATCTCTGCACCTTTTCCAGTCCTGCACCCTGGTTTCGTTTTGCTAAATAACACCACAGTAGTTATTCCATTGTCATAAATTCAGGATGTCTCTTTTTTCTCCTAAAACTTGTGGATACTCCTGAGTCCTGCCTGTCAATGACGATGAAATGCATGTAAAGAACAGCACACTATCCTCAGACCGCTCTGCTAACCACACAGCACACCACTCTGCTAACCACACAGCACACCACTCTGCTAACCACACAACACACCACTCTGCTAACCACACAACACACCACTCTGCTAACCACACAGCACACCACTCTGCTAACCACACAACACACCACTCTGCTAACCACACAACACACTATCCTCACACCACTCTGCTAACCACACAACACACCGCTCTGCTAACCACACAGCACACTATCCTCACACCACTCTGCTAACCACACAACACACTATCCTCACACCACTCTGCTAACCACACAACACACTATCCTCAGACCGCTCTGCTAACCACACAGCACACCACTCTGCTAACCACATAACACACTATCCTCACACCACTCTGCTAACCACACAGCACACTATCCTCACACCACTCTGCTAACCACACAGCACACCACTCTGCTAACCACACAACACACTATCCTCACACCACTCTGCTAACCACACAGCACACCACTCTGCTAACCACACAACACACTATCCTCACACCACTCTGCTAACCACACAACACACCGCTCTGCTAACCACACAGCACACTATCCTCACACCACTCTGCTAACCACACAACACACTATCCTCACACCACTCTGCTAACCACACAACACACTATCCTCAGACCGCTCTGCTAACCACACAGCACACCACTCTGCTAACCACACAACACACTATCCTCACACCACTCTGCTAACCACACAACACACTATCCTCACACCACTCTGCTAACCACACAACACACTATCCTCAGACCGCTCTGCTAACCACACAGCACACCACTCTGCTAACCACACAGCACACTATCCTCACACCACTCTGCTAACCACACAACACACTATCCTCACACCACTCTGCTAACCACACAACACACTATCCTCACACCACTCTGCTAACCACACAACACACTATCCTCACACCACTCTGCTAACCACACAGCACACTATCCTCACACCACTCTGCTAACCACACAGCACACCACTCTGCTAATTTCACAACACACCACTCTGCTAACCCCACAGCACACTATCCTCACACCACTCTGCTAACCACACAGCACACCACTCTGCTAACCACACAGCACACTATCCTCACACCACTCTGCTAACCACACAGCACACTATCCTCACACCACTCTGCTAACCACACAGCACACTATCCTCACACCACTCTGCTAACCATACAGCACACCACTCTGCTAACCGCACAACACACCACTCTGCTGACCACACAACACACCACTCTGCTAACCACACAACACACCACTCTGCTAACCACACAACACACCACTCTGCTGACCACACAACACACCACTCTGCTAACCACACAACACACAACTCTGCTAACCACACAGCACACCACTCTGCTAACCACACAGCACACACTAGGGTTGAGCTGTATCCAGATTTTCATATCGTCATACCGTCCTTCTCTCTCACCCGAGGATATACGGTATTACCGATTTAGTACACAAGAGGGGGGGGGGGGCAAAAAACGAATTAAAAGCCCATTGGGAGTCTATTACCAGAATGCTAAGAAAATTAGCACAAGTAATAGCGAATTTCCATGGAGGATGCTAGCTAAATATACTAACGAGAGGAAACCAAAAAATAAACGAATTGCGAAGACAGGCAAACCAGCTTATAAAGTTCCACATCTATAGGTATGTATTTTTGGTGAGTTTGGACATTTACAAGCAAATGTGAACGAGAGACATTGTGCAAATGAACAAAGTTTTGATGCGTGCTTGTCTGAAGGAAGAACAGTTAGTGGCTCTGGAGCAGCATCTCTACAAGCTGTGTCTCTGTTGAGTCTGGAGTCACTAGGGCAATGGGCCTGCCTGTCTGCTCTGGTCGGAGAAAAGGGGAGAGGAGCAGACGGACTGAGAACCGAGAGGAGTAAAAACGCAAGGAAATCAAGATAGAGGTGGCAGCTGTACAGATAACTCATCAAAAGCACTTAGACTTCTCAAACAAGGCAGAAAGCTAACACTATATGATGCCCCGTCTCCTTATTAATTCAGATATTTACTTAGAGAACTAGAGCTCGTGCTAGCGCATAATTCCTGCGTTTTTCATGCAGGAAAAAAAAGATAAAACACATAAGAAATATCTTGCTGCGTTTTGTAAACACAGATCTAAAAAGCTTCTTATTGTAATTTCTGCTCAGCGTCAGACTAATTTCGTGCTTCAGTTGTACTTCTAAATGTATATGAGAATTTGCGAACGGGCATTCAGCAGAAAGCGCTCTGACTGATGTGGAGCTACTGTTCTACGGTACTTTTCTCGGTGTAGCCAGCCTACTTTTCTACGGTACTTTTCTCGGTGTAGCCAGTCTACTTTTCTCGATGTAGCCAGCCTACTTTTCTACAGTAAAAGGCCAGATTAACTTTAAGCAAAACATTAGGAAATGTAGCTGGCTACATTCTTTTCCATGATAGGCCTAAACATTAGAAATATGATGGCCATGCATCCTTTTTGCTTTTTTCATTTGGAAGCTCATTTACATATGTGGCTGCTAGCCGAATAGCATTGCACTTCCTTTTGTCATCTGATGAAAACAAAGCTCTTTGCTGTTGCTTTACCGTAGCTGTTCCAAGTTGTCAAATTAATCATTTTTGTTAATGTGGGTCATGAAGGCACATTTTTAAAATATTATCAATCACTTAAAAAATATCTACATATCAGCTAATAATTGTATAAAGATAAAAGCATTTGGTTGTAAATTTGCAATATTTTAGATCAAAGGTGGCAACCATCATCCAGGATAAATACTGGGTGTGCAGGCTTTTGTTCCAGCCCTGCTCTAACCACATTGTAGCCAAAACATCAGCCCTGTTCTAATCACACTGTAGCATAAACATCAACTGTTCAACAGGAACTTGATAAGCAAACTTCGATGTTTCAAAAGCCAAGCTTGCACACCCAGGAACTCTCCAGATGATGGGTTGACCACACGCTGATAACATGCTGACTTTTATGTGACTTCAGTGCCTTGATCAAGGGCACAACGGCAGGAGATAGTAGGCCAACATGGGATCAGACACAGCAGACTTCCAGTGTCAATAATGCTTACTTTTTTTATTTTATTTTTTATCATGTAGGCTATAATAATAGTCATGAAAATGTTGTTAAAAATCATGAAGAAGTCATGGAACACGTGTATGAACCCTTAACAGTGAATAAACAGAGGTCGCTATAGCATAATGTTATTTGTAAATTCCGGTGAACATAGTCTAGAGGACCGACTGCACTTCTTTCATCCCAAGTCAAGCACTGGTGAGGAGTGTGTCGGGAAGGGGTGTGTGTGTGTGCGTGTGTGTGTGTGTGTGTGTGTGTGTGTGTGTGTGTGCGCCTGTGTGTGTGTGTGTGTGTGTGTGTGTGTGCGCCTGTGTGTGTGTGTGTGTGTGTGGGAGTTGATGAGAGCACTGAGAGCGCAACAAAGACAAAATCAGCTATGGTTGTTGAAAAGTGAATGCTATCTACTTGGATTGAATGCTATCTACTAATTGGCTTGGTACCACTGCACTGCACGGGCGAACTCAAACACTCATCGTCGAGTTCTCGATTCAAACTACAAAACCAGGGGGCAGGCAAAGGGGGACACTTAGAAAAACAAAAAAAGGGGGGAGACCAGCGATAGCAGACTTATTGTAACATAGAGGGGTAGGGCAAGAAAAGAAGAGAGAAAACGAACAGAGGGGAAAAGATATCTTGAGCGTGTGTAGCAGGAAAAAGGAAGTAAGTAATAACACAGCTCACAACCGACTAGCCAAACCCTTCCCTGTCCCTCCAGAGTTCCAGACTACACCATCCCTCTGTCCCTAAACCGTGCATTTTCCCCTACTGCTCCGTACTGTGGTCTTCTGTGGCTCAGTTGGTAGAGCATGGCATGTGAGGTAGCCGGGATTGTGGGATCGATTCCCGCTGGGGCCACATATACGGAAAATGTACGCCTGCATAAATGTACGTCACTTTGGATGAAAGTGTCAGCTAAATGGCATATATTACTGTAGAAAACAGCCTTATTGAATAAGGCTAATAACGCCCTATAAAACACTGCTTAACTGCCTGTAAAACACAGCTAACTCCCCAGAGCTGCCCTGTTAAACACTGCTAACTGCCTGTAAAACACAGCTAACTCCCCAGAGCTGCCCTGTTAAACACTGCTAACTGCCTGTAAAACACAGCTAACTCCCCGTTGTGCGTTAGCAGTGTTTTACAGGGAGTTAGCAGTATTTTACAGGGAGTTAGCAGTATTTTACAGTAGTTAGTAGTATTTTACAGGGAGTTAGCAGTATTTTACAGGGAGTTAGCAGTATTTTACAGTAGTTAGCAGTATTTTACAGGGAGTTAGCAGTATTTTACAGTAGTTAGCAGTATTTTACAGTAGTTAGCAGTATTTTACAGTAGTTAGCAGTGTTTTACAGGGAGTTAGCAGTATTTTACAGTAGTTAGCAGTATTTTACAGTAGTTAGCAGTGTTTTACAGGGAGTTAGCAGTATTTTACAGTAGTTAGCAGTGTTTTACAGGGAGTTAGCAGTGTTTTAACTCAAAGCTTAAATACACTATCTATTCATTACAACAGAGGTGAATGAAGCATAATGACATGATCCAGTGAAGGATGAAGTGTCTAACTACTAGGCTACCTAACACTAACATACAGTGGGAATACAAAGACAGTGACACTCCAACAAGGGGATCCCAACGAGAGTCAGTTACCGTAGCAAAACAAAAGAGTAAGATTGTTGACTTCAGGAAGTATAGGAGGGAACACGCCTCGATCTACATCAACATGGACTGCCATAGAGAGAGTCACTAGTTTTAAATTCCTCTGTGTTCACATCACAGAGGACTTGTCATGGACCAACAACGCCGCCACTCGTCAAGAGGGCGCAAACAGCTTCTCTACTTTCCTGAAGAAATTCGGCATGCCGCCCCGGGTCCTCTCTAAATACTACCGCTGCACCATCGAGAGCCTTCTGACCGGTTGCAACGCGGCCTGGTACGGGAATTGCTTCATCCACAACCGCAAGTCCCTCCAGCGGGTGGTGAAGGTTTTTAAATGACATTTTTATTTAACCTTTATTTAAACTAGGCAAGTCAGTTAAGAACAAATTGTTATTTATAATGACGGCCTACCAAAAGGCAAAAGGCCTCCTGCGGGGACGGGGGCCTGGGATTAAAAATACAAAAATAAGAAATATATAAATATAGGACAAAACACACATCACGACAAGGGAGAGACAACAACACTACATAAAGAGAGACCTATAAGACAACAACATAGCAAGGCAGCAACACAGCATGGTAGCAACACAACATGACAACAATGTGGCAGCAACACATGACAACACAACATGGTAGCAACACAACATGGTAGCAACACAACATGGTAGCAACACAACAGGGTAGAAGCACAAAACATGGTACATACATTATTGGGACACAGACAACAAACAGCACAAAGGTCAAGAAGGTAGAGACAACAATACATCACACAAAGCAGCCACAACTGCCAGTAAGAGTGTCCATGATTGAGTCTGTGCTCCCAGCCATCCAGGACATCTATTGGAAATGGTATTACATTTTTGAGCATCTCTGAGCAATGTTCTATCGATTCCCGGGGCCATTTCATGTTTTCATGTGTATCTTAGCTGTTGCTGTTGAAGCTTGCAGAACAACAGCCGATATAACGAGTTTTGCATCATAACGTCTATTAAAGAGCGACTGCCACCAAAAACAACTTCTCATTTTGAAAACGGTGTATGTGGTATTGAAGCATCCCACACGCAAACACACAAGAGACATTAACCCCCCCCCCCCCCCCCATGCATTTCTCCCTCCAGACTCAGTTCTCTACTGGTCCTGGATCCCAATATCCCCCTCTATATATATCACCCATATATCCCCCTCTATGTATATCCCCCTCTATATATATCCCCCTCTATATATATCCCCCTCTATATATATCACCCATATATCCCCCTCTATGTATATCCCCCTCTATATATATCACCCATATATCCCCCTCTATGTATATCCCCCTCTATATATATCCCCCTCTATATATATCACCCATATATCTCCCTCTATATATATATATCCCCCTCTATATATATCCCCTTCTATATATATCCCCCTCCATATATATCCCCCATGTATATCCCCCTCTATGTATATCCCCCTCCATGTATATCCCCCTCCATGTATATCCCCCTCTATGTATATCCCCCTCTATGTATATCCCCCTCCATGTATATCCCCCTCCATGTATATTTGGCTGAAAGCTCGCTGGGGGGAAACAAGAGCTGACACAGCAGGGTCTGTATTCAAAGAAGCAAGGTCACATATTATAGTGAACCATTTCCCACACCTCAGCCCCAGACACACACACACACACACACACACACACACACACACACACACACACACACACACACACACACACACACACACACACACACACACACACACACACACACACACACACACACACACACACACACACACACACACACACACACACACACACACACACACACACACACACACACACACACACACACACTAATGGCTGTTAGGAACCAACAACCGCTGTATTCAGACAACAACAAAAAACATTCCACACAAGCACTAATACCTTCCTCTATAACCCTTAACTTCTTTTGTAGACCCTCAACCTTAGCACTCCATGAGTAACATGAATAAGTAACATTTCATATTCTCAGAACCCAACACTAGAAAAAAGAGGTTGTGTAGCTTGTCTTTTCAGCTTGAAGTCCCCATTTCCTTCCCTTTTCTTTCATCGACAGGCATTGCCTTCGGTCATCTCGGCCAGGAGCAACAGGAAGTGAACGATCTGGGAGGCGGAGAGAAAAGTATCCTCCTAATTCATGATCCAGAGATGTTTGTTTTGTCGAAAGGTTAATTATTTCACAAAAATTCAGATCAAACAAAGTTAACAATTAACTCTGCGAGATGCTCGCTCGCCCTCCTCAGCGCCGCCATCTTAAGGTGAGAGGGGAAATACATTTTCATTAAACCAAAGCACATCCTGTGGCGCCCTGCTGATTTAAGCCCTATGTTAGACACTGAAGACCTCTCCTCATGGGGGGTTCATATGGCCGACAGTGGGAGAGAGAGATACCCACAACCCCCCGCCGTCTCTCCTCAAGTGTGTCAGAGAGAGAGAGAGAAAGAGAGAGAGAGAGAGAGAAAGAGAGAGAGAGAGAGAGAGAGAGAGAGAGAGAGAGAAAGAGAGAGAGAGAAAGAGAGTGGCAGCCAGAGTCTCTGTCCTCCCACTGCTGGCCAGCTCAGGTTAATTCTCCTGGACACATCAGTCAGGACCAGCCACCCGGGTAGCAGCGTGTCTATCAAACAGCTTTCTCTCTCTGAAAGACATTATTGGTCAACCTGACAACATATGAAAGAGACATTCTGCCTTTTTTTTTTTTTGTTGCAGTAGGTAGGAAAAGCAGGATTTCTTAAAATTGTAATATTTATTACAATAAAACAAAGAAATATCAAGCAAATGTATCTAACTATCTATCCTGTGTATATGATGCAGTGGTAATCCCAGAGGGTTAAGGAAATTAAACTATGTTCAGTGGTAATCCCAGAGGGTTAAGGAAATTAAACTATGTTCAGTGGTAATCCCAGAGGGTTAAGGAAATTAAACTATGTTCAGTGGTAATCCCAGAGGATTAAGGAAATGAAACTATGTTCAGTGGTAATCCCAGAGGGTTAAGGAAATGAAACTATGTTCAGTGAGGGTAAAGGAAATGAAACTATGTTCAGTGGTAATCCCAGAGGGTTAAGGAAATGAAACTATGTTCAGTGGTAATCAAATCAAACTATATTCGCCACATGCGCCGAAGTGTAGATTTTACCGTGAAATTCTTATTTACAAACCCTTAACCAACATTGCAGTTCAAGAAGAAGAAAATATTTACCAAGTAGACTAAAATAAAAAGTAATAATAAAAAATAACACAATAAGAATAACAATAATGAGGCTAAATACAGGGGGCACCGGTACCTAGTCAGTGTGGAGGCTATATACAGGGGCCACCGGTACCTAGTCAGTGTGGAGGCTATATACAGGGGCCACCGGTACCGAGTCAGTGTGGAGGCTATATACAGGGGCCACCGGTACCGAGTCAGTGTGGAGGCTATATACAGGGGCCACCGGTACCGAGTCAGTGTGGAGGCCATATACAGGGGGCACCGGTACCTAGGCAGTGTGCAGGGGTACAGGTTAGTTGAGGTAATCTGTACATGTAGGTGGGGGTGAAGTGACTATGCATAGGTAACAAACAAACAGCGAGTAGCAGCAGTGTTCAAGGGGTGGGGGGGGGTTGGGGGTCAATGTAAATTGTCCGGTGGCGATTTTTATGAATTGTTCAGCAGTCTAGTGGCTTGGGGGGTAGAAGCTGTTGAAGAGCCTTTTGGTCCTAGACTTGGCGCTCCGGTACCGCTTGCCGTGTGGTAGCAGAGAAAACAGTCTATAACTTGGGTGACTGGAGTCTCTGACAATTTTATGGGCTTTCCTCTGACACCGCCTTTTATATAGGTCCTGGATGGCAGGAAGCTTGGCCCCAGTGAAGTACTGGGCAGTTCGCACTACCCTCTGTAGTGCCTTACGGTCAGATGCCGAGCAGTTGCCATACCAGGCAGTGATACAACCGATCAGGATGCTCTCGATGGTGCAGCTGTAGAACCTTTTGAGGATCTGGGGGCCCATGCCAAATCTTTTCAGTCTCCTGAGGGGCCCCAGTGTTAAGGATCAACGTGTTGTTGCCTACCCTCACCACCTGGGGGCGGCCCGTCAGGAAGTCCAGGATCCAGTAGCAGAGGGAGGTGTTTAGTCCCAGGGTCCTTAGCTTATTGATGAGCTTTGAGGGCACTATGGTGTTGAACGCTGAGCTGTAGTCAATGAATAGCGTTCTCACGTAGGTGTTCCTTTTGTCCAGGTGAGAAAGGGCAGTGTGGAGTGCAATTGAGATTGCATCATCTGTGGATCTGTTGGGTTGGTATGCGAATTGGAATGGGTCTAGGGTGTCTGGGATAATGATGTTGATGTGAGCCATGACCAGCCTTTCAAAGCACTTAATGGCTACGGACGTGAGTGCTACGAGTCGGTAGTCATTCAGCCAGGTTACCATCACTTCCTTGGGCACAGGGACTATGGTGGTCTGCTTGAAACATGTAGGTATTACAGACTGAGACAGGGAGAGGTTGAAAACATCAGTGAAGACACTTGCCAGTTGGTCAGCGCATGCTTTGAGTACACGTCCTGGTGATCCATCTGGCCCAGCAGCTTTGTGAATGTTGACCTGTTTAAAGGTTTTGTTCACATCGGCTACCGAGAGCGTTATCACACAGTCATCCAGAACAGCTCTCATGCATGCTTCAGTGTTGCTTGCCTCGAAGCGAGCATAAAAGGCATTTAGCTCGTCTGGTAGGCTCGTGTTACTGGGCAGCTCTCAGCTGGGTTTCCCTTTGTAGTCCGTAATAGTTTTCAAGCACTGCCACATCCGACGAGCGTCAGAGCTGGTGTAGTAGGATTCAATCTTAGTCCTGTATTGACGCTTTGCTTGTTTGATGGTTCGTCTGAGGGCATAGCGGGATTTCTTATTAGCATCCGGTTTAGTCTCCCGCTCCTTGAAAGCGGCAGCTCTAGCCTTTAGCTCGATGCGGATTTTGCCTGTAATCCATGGCTTCTGGTTGGGATATGTACGTACAGTCACTGTGGGGACGACGTCATCGATGCACTTATTGATAAAGATGATGACTGAGATGGTGTACTCCTCAATCCTCAATGCCATTGGATGAATCCCAGAACATATTCCAGTCTGTGCTAGCAAAACAGTCCTGTAGTGTAGCATCCGCGTCATGTGACCACTTCTGTATTGAGCGAGTCACTGGTGCTTCCTACTTTAGTTTTTGCTCGTAAGCAGGAATCAGGAGGATAGGATTGTGGTCAGATTTGCCAAATGGAGGGCGAGGGAGAGCTTTGTATCCATCTCTGTGTGTGGAGTAAAGGTGGTCTAGGATTTTTTCCCCCCTGGTTGCATGTGGCATGCTGGTAAAACTTTGGTAAAACTGAAAGTTTGCCTGCATTAAAGTCCCCGGCCATTAGGAGTGCCGCTTCTGGGTGAGACTTTTCTTCTTTGCTTATGGCCTTAAAGAGTTGGTTGAGTGTGGTCTTCGTGCCAGCTTCGCTTTGTGGTGGTAAATAGACAGCTATGAATATTACAGACGAGAACTCTCTTGGTATGGTGGTCGACAATTTATCATAAGGTACTCTACCTCAGGTGAGCAATACCTCGAGAATTCTTTAATATTAGACATTGGGCACCAGCTGTTATTGACAAAAAGACACACACCCCCACCCCTCGTCTTACCAGAGGTAGCGTCTCTGTTCTGCCGGTGCATGGAAAATCCCGCCAGCTCTATATTATCCGTTTCTTCGTGCAGCCACGTCTCGGTGAAACATAAGATGTTACAGTTTTTAATGTCCCGTTGGTCGGATAATCGTAATAGCAGGTCATCAATGTTATTTTCTAACGATTGCACGTTAGCAAGGAGAATGGAAGGCATTGGGATTTTACTCGCTCGCCTCCAGATTCTCAGAAGGATCCGTAATCTGTGTCCCCTTTTCTGGCATCTTTTCTTCACGCAAAAGGCGTGGATCTGGGCCTGTTCAAATGAAAGCAGGATATCCTTCTCGTCGGACTCGTTAAAGGTGTAACGATTTTGTTTGGAGACGTAGCGGAGTCAGGTGCAGGACACAGGTATGAGTGCAAACAGTCTTGTTTACTCAAAAACACAATCAAAAATCTCCAACAGCAAAACAACAAGGTTAGGAGAAACACCTCCAACAACCACTGACACGAACAATCACGGACAAAACAGAAAGGGAAGCCAGAGGGTTAAATAAGGAACATAATAAGGGAATTGAAAACAGGTGTGTATAATTAAGACAAAACAAAACGAACAGGGAAACATGGATCGGTGGTGACTAGAAGCCGGTGACGTCGACCGCCGAACGCCGCCCGAACAAGGAGAGGGGCCGACTTCGGCGGAAGTCGTGACAAAAGGAAAACGTTTCTTCCAGTCCGCGGTGAGTAATCGCTGTCTAGAAGTTATTTTCGGTCATAAGAGACGATAGCAGCAACATTATGCACACAAAACACACAAAACACACAAAACAAAACAAAACACACAAAACACACAAAGCACACAAAACAAAACAAAAAAATAACGAAATTGCACAATTGGTTGGGAGACTGTAAAATGTCAGCCATGTTCTTTGGCGCCATCTTTATCCCAGAGGGTAAAGGAAACATATATACTATATTCGGTGCCCAACAGAACTGGTAGCCTTACACAACAGTTGTCACCCATAAAACAAATGTATTTTCTCTCATAGTAGGACCTAACTAGTCAAAATGACAACAAAGTCCATTATGAGTAGATAAATCAGGTTGATTCAACAATAAATAAATGGAACATGAAAACAAGAGAAGAAGAAGACAACTCGGTCAGGGCTCGATGGTATACAGCTATGAAAAAAATGGACTTTTCGCAGCAGGTTAGGATAATTAACGTAGCAGGTCAGGATAATTAACATCCAGGTCAGGATAATTAACATCCAGGTCAGGATAATTAACGTAGCAGGTCAGGATAATTAACGTAGCAGGTCAGAATAATTAACGTAGCAGGTCAGGATAATTAACGTAACAGATCAGGATAATTAACGTAGCAGGTCAGGATAATTAACGTAGCAGGTCAGGATAATTAACGTAGCAGGTCAGGATAATTAACGTAACAGGTCAGGATAATTAACATCCAGGTCAGGATAATTAACGTAGCAGGTCAGGATAATTAACGTAGCAGGTCAGGATAATTAACGTAGCAGGTCAGGATAATTAACATCCAGGTCAGGATAATTAACATCCAGGTCAGGATAATTAACGTAGCAGGTCAGGATAATTAACGTAGCAGGTCAGGATAATTAACGTAACAGATCAGGATAATTAACGTAGCAGGTCAGGATAATTAACGTAGCAGGTCAGGATAATTAACGTAGCAGGTCAGGATAATTAACGTAACAGGTCAGGATAATTAACATCCAGGTCAGGATAATTAACGTAGCAGGTCAGGATAATTAACGTAGCAGGTCAGGATAATTAACGTAGCAGGTCAGGATAATTAACATCCAGGTCAGGATAATTAACGTCCAGGTCAGGATAATTAACGTAGCAGGTCAGGATAATTAACGTAGCAGGTCAGGATAATTAACGTAGCAGGTCAGGATAATTAACGTAGCAGGTCAGGATAATTAACATCCAGGTCAGGATAATTAACATCCAGGTCAGGATAATTAACGTAGCAGGTCAGGATAATTAACATCCAGGTCAGGATAATTAACGTAGCAGGTCAGGATAATTAATGTAGCAGCTCAGGATAATTAACGTAACAGGTCAGGATAATTAACGTAGCAGGTCAGGATAATTAACGTAGCAGGTCAGGATAATTAACATCCAGGTCAGGATAATTAACGTAGCAGGTCAGGATAATTAATGTAGCAGGTCAGGATAATTAACGTAACAGGTCAGGATAATTAACATCCAGGTCAGGATAATTAACATCCAGGTCAGGATAATTAATGTAGCAGGTCAGGATAATTAACGTAACAGGTCAGGATAATTAACGTAGCAGGTCAGGATAATTAACGTAGCAGGTCAGGATAATTAATGTAGCAGGTCAGGATAATTAACGTAACAGGTCAGGATAATTAACATCCAGGTCAGGATAATTAACATAGCAGGTCAGGATAATTAACATCCAGGTCAGGATAATTAACGCAGCAGGTCAGGATAATTAACATCCAGGTCAGGATAATTAACGTAGCAGGTCAGGATAGTTAACGTAGCAGGTCAGGATAATTAACATCCAGGTCAGGATAATTAACGTAGCAGGTCAGGATAATTAATGTAGCAGGTCAGGATAATTAACATCCAGGTCAGGATAATTAACGTAGCAGGTCAGGATAATTAACGTAGCAGGTCAGGATAATTAACATCCAGGTCAGGATAATTAACATCCAGGTCAGGATAATTAACATAGCAGGTCAGGATAATTAACGTAGCAGGTCAGGATAATTAACATCCAGGTCAGGATAATTAACATCCAGGTCAGGATAATTAACATCCAGGTCAGGATAATTAACATAGCAGGTCAGGATAATTAACATCCAGGTCAGGATAATTAACGCAGCAGGTCAGGATAATTAACATCCAGGTCAGGATAATTAACGTAGCAGGTCAGGATAGTTAACGTAGCAGGTCAGGATAATTAACATCCAGGTCAGGATAATTAACGTAGCAGGTCAGGATAATTAACGTAGCAGGTCAGGATAATTAACATCCAGGTCAGGATAATTAACGTAGCAGGTCAGGATAATTAACGTAGCAGGTCAGGATAATTAACATCCAGGTCAGGATAATTAACGTAGCAGGTCAGGATAATTAACGTAGCAGGTCAGGATAATTAACATCCAGGTCAGGATAATTAACATCCAGGTCAGGATAATTAACATCCAGGTCAGGATAATTAACGTAGCAGGTCAGGATAATTAACGTAGCAGGTCAGGATAATTAACGTAGCAGGTCAGGATAATTAACATCCAGGTCAGGATAATTAACATCCAGGTCAGGATAATTTACGTAGCAGGTCAGGATAATTAACGTAGCAGGTCAGGATAATTAACGTAGCAGGTCAGGATAATTAACATCCAGGTCAGGATAATTAACGTAGCAGGTCAGGATAATTAACGTAGCAGGTCAGGATAATTAACATCCAGGTCAGGATAATTAACGTAGCAGGTCAGGATAATTAACATCCAGGAAACGACGCAAATATTAAGATTTTGCTGATTTACGCCATAACCGGAAAACTCTCTGAGTCATGTTATGACACACACACACACACACACACACACACACACACACACACACACACACACACACACACACACACACACACACACACACACACACACACAGGGTGAGAGATCCTGTTACCTAAAAGCTTTACACTGTCTGACAGAGGAAACATCTGTTCATAAAACACCAACTCATTTAGTTTAGGCACAATCACAAAGAGGGCTTAGCACACACACACACACACACACACACACACACACACACACACACACACACACACACACACACACACACACACACACACACACATTCTGATGTACGCACAGACACTCACTCAGTGAAGTAGAGTGTATTACTGTCCAGTGTATTACAGTAAGCTACAGTAGAGTGTATTACTGTCCAGTGTATTACAGTAAGCTACAGTAGAGTGTATTACTGTCCAGTGTATTACAGTAAGCTACAGTAGAGTTTATTACTGTCCAGTGTATTACAGTATAGTTTATTACAGTAAAGTGTATTACAGTAAGCTACAGTAGAGTTTATTATTGTCCAGTGGATTACAGTAAGCTACAGTAGAGTTTATTACTGTCCAGTGGATTACAGTAAACTACAGTAGAGTTTATTACTGTCCAGTGGATTACAGTAAGCTACAGTAGAGTTTATTACAGTCCAGTGTATTACAGTAGAGTGTATTACAGTCCAGTGGATTACAGTAAACTACAGTAGAATTTATTACTGTCCAGTGTATTACAGTAAGCTACAGTAGAGTGTATTACAGTAAGCTATAGTAGAGTTAATTAGACGTTAGGATACACCTTCAGAGAACAACATTATTTACAGCCCTACATCTTGCCAGCAAAACATTTCAGTCAGACAAAGAGATGGGGGGAAGCCAGACAGATTTTCTAAAAGTATTTATCCTTAAGGGGAATATTAATTACGTTTTTTTTTTTTTGCATCCATACAAAACTGTTGTTGTCTTGAGGGATTTCCCTCTCACTAAATCCCCCCCCCCTCCTCCCCTCCCCTCTGTTCGAAGAGGTTTAAAACCTCAATTGTAAGAGCTTCTCATTGGCATAGCATCCGGCTAGCTCCTTAATACTCTGAGTGGAACATGTGTGTGTGTACGTGTGGACTCCAAGCTGAGGCCTAACCCACTACCCCTCTCTCCCCCCCCACTCTCCCACCCCTCCCCCACTACCCCACCCCCTCCCCCCCAAATTGAAAATGCCCTTTGGATTAAGACAGAAAGTTGGCAGAGGTAGCGAGCGGCACGGCAGTAAATGCGTCGTTATTCGTAACGACTCTTGAAAGACTCTCTTTATTAGAAGAAGTAGCCCTGGAGCCAGGCCAGAGGGGCCAGGGAGTGGGAGAGGACCAACCCTGGCACGGTGGCTCTGAGGGGTCTAAAGGGGGGCCAGGGAGGGACCTGAATGGGGGCTAGGGAGGGACCTGAATGGGGGCTAGGGAGGGTACTGAATGGGGACTAGGGAGGGACCTGAATGGGGGCTAGGGAGGGTACTGAATGGGGACCAGGGAGGGACCAGTATGGGGGCTAGGGAGGGACCTGAATGGGGACCAGGGAGGGACCTGAATGGGGACTAGGGAGGGACCTGAATGGGGGCTAGGGAGGGACCTGAATGGGGGCTAGGGAGGGTACTGAATGGGGACCAGGGAGGGTACTGAATGGGGACCAGGGAGGGACCTGAATGGGGGCTAGGGAGGGACCTGAATGGGGACTAGGGAGGGACCTGAATGGGGACCAGGGAGGGACCTGAATGGGGACTAGGGAGGGTACTGAATGGGGACCAGGGAGGGACCTGAATGGGGGCTAGGGAGGGACCTGAATGGGGACCAGGGAGGGACCTGAATGGGGGCTAGGGAGGGACCTGAATGGGGACTAGGGAGGGACCTGAATGGGGACCAGGGAGGGACCTGAATGGGGGCTAGGGAGGGTACTGAATGGGGACCAGGGAGGGTACTGAATGGGGGCTAGGCCTAACCCTAAACCCTGGAAATGGACCGGGATCAGGCCCAACCTAACCCAACCACAAGGTCAGAGGATCCTGGTCCAAACAGAGGGAGCCTCAGCCAGAGCCAGGGTAGCACTCAGCACCAGGGTAGAACTCAGCCCCAGGGTAGAAACAGCCCCAGGGTCAGGGTAACACTCAGCCCCAGGGTAGCACTCAGAGCCAGGGTAGCACTCAGCCCCTGGGTAGCACTCAGCCCCAGGGTAGAACTCAGCCCCAGGGTAGAAACAGCCCCAGGGTCAGGGTAACACTCAGCCCCAGGGTAGCACTCAGCCCCAGGGTAGCACTCAGAGCCAGGGTAGAACTCAGCCCCAGGGTAGAAACAGCCCCAGGGTCAGGGTAACACTCAGCCCCAGGGTAGCACTCAGAGCCAGGGTAGCACTCAGCCCCTGGGTAGCACTCAGCCCCAGGGTAGAACTCAGCCCCAGGGTAGAAACAGCCCCAGGGTCAGGGTAACACTCAGCCCCAGGGTAGCACTCAGCCCCAGGGTAGCACTCAGAGCCAGGGTAGAACTCAGCCCCAGGGTAGAAACAGCCCCAGGGTCAGGGTAACACTCAGCCCCAGGGTAGCACTCAGCCCCAGGGTAGCACTCAGCCCCAGGGTCAGGGTAATACTCAGCCCCAGGGTAACACTCAGCCCCAGGGTAGCACTCAGCCCCAGGGTAGAACTCAGCCCCAGGGTAACACTCAGCCCCAGAGCCACATCACGCCAGATATCATGGCTACACAAGCCGCACCTATTGCCCTGTCACCCAGAGAACGTGGGCACACGAAAAACACAAAGGAGTTTAACTGCAGTGGTCTGAAACAGATCGTACTGCCCCCACCCCCCCCCCCCCCCCCCCCCCCCATCGCCTTCTGTCCAGTCCTCCTCTCCTCCTGGGATTACAATACACTGACTAGAAACAAGGACTCTGGAACCAAAAATATACCCACATATGAATACCGGCAACATTTTCCTCCTGTTATTAATTATACCCACCGCATCTCCTTCTAGTGGAAGACGATGGGGTGCATAACAAAAGGAGCGGGCGCTGCCATGCCATGCCATGCTGCAGAGGGGGTAGCAGGGAAGGAGCCACACACACACACACACACACACACACACACACACATACATAAGAGTGTCACGCAACCCATTATTATAGAGGGGCACGAATCTCGTAAAGTTGGAGAATTGAACAGCTTTTTTTTTTCCCCTCCTGTAATCTACAGGTCATCACAGAATACCACATGACCTGCTCAATTGTTATTTTAATGAGCGTTTCATTCTGACTGCTTTAAATCACACATTTCAATCTACTGCATGTTTAGGATATTACCTCGGCATTACGACACATTGCATGGGATCATACCACACATCGTCAATACAGACACATATCATGGCATCGTAATTAATACACAAATATCATTATGTTATCACAAGGTGCCAGATTACATTTTAAACCAAGTATTTTTCTGCATATCTAAGCATATTTATTTTTAAAGAAACTAAATATGGTATTTTTTTTATCGTTTTATTTTTTATCAAATCGCGGGTAATAGATTAAAAGGAATGTCTTATTCAGTACATTTAGTTATTGCTTGCTTTTCTGAAGTCTACCAACCTTACCAACAAACATCCCAGGTAAGACAACCTATTCTAACTTGATTGATAGACTGAAATGATTTGGTAGCTAGTTATGAAGTTGAGAGCCTATCTAACTGGCCAGCCGAAACCAAATTCATAAAATTGCTAGGTAAAATCAAATCAAACGCCGTGTGTCACTCTACACTCTCTCTTCCTTCGACTGACGATACTGTCTGCGCACA